>NC_045969.1:60370376-60454041 GCF_010909765.2 Amblyraja radiata
AATGAATAATTCCTTCCACCACCTAAAACAAGGGTTTAAAAACTCTTACAAAAGATAAATAATGCTTGATGCAACTCAGCAATAAATGGAAACAAAGGCAATTAAATTTCTGGTGCAGTGGGGTCTTCAACCTGAAATATTGGCCCCTTGTTATCTCCCCACCCATGCTGCCCGACCTGCTGAGTTCCCAACATTTTCTGCTGATATTTTAGGTTTCCAGCATCCACGGTGTTATTTAGCCTAATATCCCTCAACGCCTTGCCTATACTTCATTACTATGCTACAATGAGCAAATACACTTAGTAGACAGACCTGCAATATTAAATAACAGATATAACAGATATATATTTACAACTGGAATTATAATTACAAACATTGACACGGAATACGTACATTATGGAAAGTCACCCCCAGCATCGGCAGATCTGCTCTAAACCTTTTCAGTCTGGCTCCACTTTGAGATGAGGAAGTTAAAATTGATACATCTTCAGGTCCGGCCCAATCGGATGCCAGATTGTCGGCAGCGTCACTAGTTGCGAGGCAGAGGCGAGATCGACAGGTTGCAAAACGTTCTCCTCCTGCTGCAGATTGCGCATGCGCGCTGTGGCATCGGGCCGGCGTTTACCAGAACCGCTACTGCGCCTGCGCTCACCCGGCACCAGGGTGCGCTATCCACCACTGCGCCTGCGGTTGCGGCACTCCCCCTCCCCTTCACAACCTTCAATCCAATCCAGCCTTTGTGGACCGTCCCGTCCCGTCCACAGGGAACATCTTTATGTCGGAGTGTTTATATCATTTTAATAATATTTTTCATTTGTAAAATATTTATGTGATGTTATACTTTTTAGATTATTCGTTTATTAAATTTTGAGTTGATTGGCCAGAATAATCAAAACAGTACACTGAGGGATACATATTGATAATGTTGCTTTATTTTTAATACACTAATGTCTACATTGGCCCCTTTTAATAAGGGAGGGAATAACGGCAATAGAGAGGAAGGATATTGCGTTGAAGGATCAGGATAGGAAACAGCTTGGGTACAGATAGAGACTAACAAGGGGAAAAAAACACTAGTGGGTGTAATTTATAGACCTCCAACTAGCTGTGACGCTGTTAGTCAGAACATAAATCTGCAAATAGTTGACGCATGTAAAAAGGGAACTGCTGTAATCATGGGGGACTTCAATTTTCATATTAATTGGGCAAACCCAAAATGGGCAGGGTAGACTAGAGGAAGAGTTTATAGAATGTATTAGAGACGGGTTCCTAGAACAGTATGTCGCAGAACCGGACAAGGGGGGAGGCAATCTTGGATCTGGTCCTGTGTAATGAAGCAGGATTAATTAAAAATGTCATAGTTAGGGACTCGTTGGGAACAAGTGACCACAATATGGTCGAATTCCATATTCAAATAGAAGGGGAGCAGGTTGAAACTCAGGCTAGGGTGCTTAGTCTAAATAAGGGGGATTATGAAGGTATGAGGACTGAGCTGATCAAAGTTGACTGGGATAGCAGACTCAAGAATAAGACGGTACATGAGCAGTGGTGTACGTTTAAGGATCTACTGTATAACCTTCAAGAAAAATTTATTCCTATGAAGAAAAAAAGGGGGTAAGGGTAAGAACAGTCAGCCATGGCTCAGTAAAACTATAAAGGATAGTATTCGGCTGAAGGCAAGGGCATATAAGGTAGCCAGAGATAGTGGGAGGGCAGAGGATTGGGAAGCATTTAAAGGTCAGCAAAAACATAACTAAGAGATTAATTAAGACGGGGAAAATAGACTATGAAAGGAATTTAGCGAACAACATAAAAACTAATAGTAAGAGTTTTTATAGCTATATAAAAAGAAAAAGGGTGGCTAAGGTGAACGTTGGTCCATTGGAGGGTGAGACTGGAGAGTTGTTGGTGGGGAACATGGAAATGGCAAAGGCATTAAAGAGTATTTTGTATCAGTCTTCACCATAGAAGACACAAAAAATATTCCAACGCTGGATAAACAGGGGGCGGTAGGAATGGAGGAGCTAAATACTATTAAGATCACCAAGGAGGTGGTATTAGGGAAATTAATGAGACTGAAGGAGGATAAATCCCCTGGGCCTGATGGATTACATCCAAGGGTCTTGAGGGAGATAGCGGTGGGGATTGTGGATGCATTGGTGATAATTTTCCAAAACTCCCTGGAGGCAGGAACGGTCCCAGTGGATTGGAAAATGGCCAATGTAACACCTATATTTAAAAAGGAAGTAAACAGAAGGCGGGTAACTATAGACCGGTTAGTCTAACATCGGTGGTGGGTAAAATGTTAGAGACAATTATTAAAGAAACACTAACGGGGCACTTGGATAAACATGACTTCATCGGACAGAACCAGCATGGTTTTGTGAAGGGGAAGTCCTGTTTAACGAATCTGCTCGAATTCTTTGAGGAAGTAACAACCCGGGTGGATAAAGGGGAACCGGTGGATGTGGTATACTTGGACTTCCAAAAGGCTTTTGACAAGGTGCCACATAAGAGACTATTGCTAAAAATAAAAATTATGGGATTGGGGGTAATATATTAGCATGGGTAGAGGATTGGCTAACAAATAGGAAGCAGAGAGTGGGGATAAATGGTTCATACTCGGGATGGCAACCGGTAACTAGCGGGGTTCCGCAAGGGTCGGTGCTGGGACCCCAGTTGTTCACAATTTATATAAATGATTTGGAGGAGGGAACCAAGTGTAATATATCAAAATTTGCGGACGATACAAAATGGGAGGAAAAGTAGGGGATGAGGAGGATAGGAAGAGTCTGCAAAAGGATATAGATAAGCTAGGTGAGTGGGCAACAACTTGGCAGATGAAATTTAATACTAATAAATGTGAAGTCATTCACTTTGGGAAAAAAAATGATAGGGCAAGTTATTTTCTAAATGAGGAGGAGCTGCGTTGTAATGCAACGCAAAGGGATCTAGGGGTATTAGTACATGAATCACTAAAAGTTAGTATGCAGGTGCAGCAAGCAATCAGGAAGGCCAATGGAGTTTTGGCCTTTATTGCTAGGGGGATTGAGTATAAAAACACGGAGGTCTTGCTGCAGCTGTACACAGTATTAGTGAGACCACATTTGGAATACTGTGTACAGTTCTGGGGTCCATACTTAAGAAAGGATGTACTAGCCCTGGAGGCAGTGCAGCGAAGGTTTACAAGATTAATTCCTGCAATGAGGGGATTGACATATGAGGAAAGGTTAAGTAGGCTGGAACTCTACTCTTTGGAGTTTAGAAGAATGAGAGGCGATCTCATTGAAACATATAAGATCGTGAGGGGCCTTGATCGGGTGGATGCACCGAGGATGTTCCCAATGATCGGGGAAACTAGAACTAGGGGACATAGTCGCAGAATAAGGGGGGGCTCTTTTAAAACTGAGATGAGGAAGAACTTCTTCACCCAGAGGGTGGTTAATTTATGGAATTCACTGCCCCAGGGAGCAGTGGAAGCAGAAACGTTAAATATATTTAAGTCTAAAATAGATGGTTTTTTAGCTGCCAAGGGGATAAGGGGCTACGGGGAGAGGGCAGGGATATGGACCTAGGTATGGTTAGTATAGTAAGACCTGAGTGATCTCCTGGACAAGTGTCGATCGCCTGGATTGGGGTCGGAGAGGAATTTCCCGGATTTTTTTTCCCGAATTGGACCTGGGTTTTTATCCGGTTTTTTTGCCTCCCCCAGGAGATCACGCGGTTCTTGGGGTGGAGAGGGGTGATAGCGGTATAAAGGGGAGGGTAGTGTCTTGTGTTCTGTGTCTTGTGTCTACTGTTTGTGGGTAAGTGTGTCTGTTTAGTGTTCAGCCATGAGCGAATGGCGGTGCGGGCTCGACGGACCTGGTGGTCTACTCTCGCACCTACTTTCTATGTTTCTATGTTTCTATGTTTCTACAAGATAAGCACTGGCCAGTTCCAATTGCACTGCACTCTGCATGAAACGTATCCGGTTATGGTGCAGTCAATGCGTATCTGAAACTTAAAACACAATGACTTGAATATTCAAATATGTGAGGCTGGTAAGTTAGTGAAATTTATCAAAAAGTTTGTCATGATTCACATGCATTAATGTCAATGCCTCAGTTGATTTTAGGTGTTGCAAAGGGTTAGGTTACAGTGACTTTGTCTGGCCAAAGTCGTGAAATGGAAACAGAAAGTCAGAAACGAAACTTAGTCGTGTTTCCCCACAAACGAAACTTAGGGAAATTATTCGCGGTGGGTGTTAACATAGAAACATAGAAAGTAGGTGCGAGAGTAGACCACCAGGTCCGTCGAGCCCGCACCGCCATTCGCTCATGGCTGAACACTAAACAGACACACTTACCCACAAACAGTAGACACAAGACACAGAACACAAGACACTACCCTCCCCTTTATACCGCTATCACCCCTCTCCACCCCAAGAACCGCGTGATCTCCTGGGGGAGGCAAAAAAACGGATAAAAACCCAGGTCCAATTCGGGAAAAAAAATCCGGGAAATTCCTCTCCGACCCCAATCCAGGCGATCGACACTTGTCCAGGAGATCACTCAGGTCTTACTATACTAACCATACCTAGGTCCATATCCCTGCCCTCTCCCCGTAGCCCCTTATCCCCTTGGCAGCTAAAAAACCATCTATTTTAGACTTAAATATATTTAACGTTTCTGCTTCCACTGCTCCCTGGGGCAGTGAATTCCATAAATTAACCACCCTCTGGGTGAAGAAGTTCTTCCTCATCTCAGTTTTAAAAGAGCCCCCCCTTATTCTGCAACTATGTCCCCTAGTTCTAGTTTCCCCGATCATTGGGAACATCCTCGGTGCATCCACCCGATCAAGGCCCCTCACGATCTTATATGTTTCAATGAGATCGCCTCTCATTCTTCTAAACTCCAAAGAGTAGAGTTCCAGCCTACTTAACCTTTCCTCATATGTCAATCCCCTCATTGCAGGAATTAATCTTGTAAACCTTCGCTGCACTGCCTCCAGGGCTAGTACATCCTTTCTTAAGTATGGACCCCAGAACTGTACACAGTATTCCAAATGTGGTCTCACTAATACTGTGTACAGCTGCAGCAAGACCTCCGTGTTTTTATACTCAATCCCCCTAGCAATAAAGGCCAAAACTCCATTGGCCTTCCTGATTGCTTGCTGCACCTGCATACTAACTTTTAGTGATTCATGTACTAATACCCCTAGATCCCTTTGCGTTGCATTACAACGCAGCTCCTCCTCATTTAGAAAATAACTTGCCCTATCATTTTTTTTCCCAAAGTGAATGACTTCACATTTATTAGTATTAAATTTCATCTGCCAAGTTGTTGCCCACTCACCTAGCTTATCTATATCCTTTTGCAGACTCTTCCTATCCTCCTCATCCCCTACTTTTCCTCCCATTTTTGTATCGTCCGCAAATTTTGATATATTACACTTGGTTCCCTCCTCCAAATCATTTATATAAATTGTGAACAACTGGGGTCCCAGCACCGACCCTTGCGGAACCCCGCTAGTTACCGGTTGCCATCCCGAGTATGAACCATTTATCCCCACTCTCTGCTTCCTATTTGTTAGCCAATCCTCTACCCATGCTAATATATTACCCCCAATCCCATAATTTTTTATTTTTAGCAATAGTCTCTTATGTGGCACCTTGTCAAAAGCCTTTTGGAAGTCCAAGTATACCACATCCACCGGTTCCCCTTTATCCACCCGGGTTGTTACTTCCTCAAAGAATTCGAGCAGATTCGTTAAACAGGACTTCCCCTTCACAAAACCATGCTGGTTCTGTCCGATGAAGTCATGTTTATCCAAGTGCCCCGTTAGTGTTTCTTTACAATCTGGATCAGCAGGATCTTGATCGTTTGGGCAGGGGGGCTGAGGAATGGTTGATGGAATACAGTGAAATGTAAGGTGTTGATAAGAGGACATAGTTCAGCAATGTTACAACATTTTGAGATTTAAAATGAAGTCTGCAATTTATCCCATCATATAAACCATAAAAATAAGTTTAATTTGACACCTAATTCACTTTCATATCTTCAGTATTTAAAAAGTTATGGCCATTTTCATACTCGGAAATTAGCATCTTGTTCCATATTGCTTTTCCATTGAATTAACTCAAAAGCTGTGATCGAGGACAGTCAAAAGCCCATAACAAATATGAAACAATCTTACTTGGATTACCTGAAATTCAAGCATATAATTAGTTAGTTACCTAATTATAGCTAATTACAAAATTTACCATTGTAACAGAAATAGTAATAAACACCCAGACTGCTTTGAACATTCAAAAATGTGATATTCTCAAGATCATAACTTTAATATTATTGTATTATATGCTGTAAGTCAGTTATAGAAAGGTAAATAATTTACAATTTCTAGCAAAAGACCAAGTCTTTATCGTTTCTTGGTTTCTTGGTCCTCCAAAATATTCCAAATGGAAAGTAAACTGGAGGTGGTGAAGGGAGGGCTTAAGCCAGAAAGGGTTATTGGGAAGAAAGAGCTACTTTAAATTTAGTTGCATCTGGTTGGGTAACTATAGTTGGGTGGAGATTATTCCATGCTTTAACTGTGCGGGGGAAGAACAAATTGTTGTATACATTTGTCTTTGTAGCTGGGATCACAAATTGGATCGAATGCCCTCGTCTGCCCCTAATTGGTTTGGGTTTGGTGTAGGTTTTGTAGTCTATGTCGAGCTGACCATTTAACATTTTGTAAAAACAGGTCAAACGGTGAGCTTCACGTCTGTCTTGGAGAGGGTTCCACCCCAGAGAATTCAGAAGTTTGGTGACACTCGCTTCTCTCTCATAGGTGTTAGTAACAAACCGAGCTGCCTGTCTTTGGACACGTTCGATGGAAGAAATGTTTTTATTTGTTTATGGGTCCCATGCTGCAACTGCGTAGTCCAAATGATGGAGAAGATCAGTTGCTAGCTGGTACATTGGCATATCAAAATCAGTAGCATCATCATACTCCTCAGATTGCAACCAATAGGCAACTCTGTACACCTTGTTTTTCCTCAACTTTTCAATTTTGGCATTGTAAACTACACGTTTTTGCTCTTCAAACCACGTATGACATGTCTTTCTGCCCACAACTTTCCCATTAAGAATGTCCTGTAGATCATCACATTTGGAGTAGTCCAAATTCGGATAATCTTTGTGAATGCTGTTTAAATCAGTCTCTTTCAATTTTTTTCCTCGCTTTTTCCTCTCTTTCGTGTCCCGAGCATGATCCTTGCCTTTCCGTCGCTTGATGATTTCTGCTGTCAATTGCTTCTGTTTTTTATTCCGTCTGTTCCTCTGCACTCTCCCCCATGTCACTGCCTTACAGAGCACCTCCTCCCTACGATGCTCCTCGTGATTATTAAGGGAATTGACTGGTCTATTCTTGCAGGCCCGCATCCTACAGACAAATAACACATGGTGGCATTGGGAGATTTCTGTTTCGATGAGCTAATCATCCCCATTATCTCCTCCGCACCAATGTTGTGTGATCTTGCTGATGCAGTTTCTCAGTTACATCAAGTTCAAAGTATAGGGAGGTTTCACGGCAATCGGGTCATGATCCATGACCCGTACTGTTGCTACGCTACGCCAAGTGGAGTACATGCGATGAACTGCAGGTAAGCACTTACCATTGTTTCCAGCGTAGCGGGCCCATTAAAACCCGCTGCAATTGTCAATTTTTGCACTGTAAATAATTATGGAAATCGGGATAAGCGTGAGAGACATTTAGCCTACTTCAGAATTCCAAAAGTGAGGAGAAATGACGGTAGATAGAAGTGAGAGCTGAAGGGACAACAACAGCCAGAGTGCTTGGCGAACATTGGCCGTTTGCTCACTGCATGTCATCAACAGTAAGTCATTATTTGTGTTTTTTCTTGATTCCTTTGGCATCTAAAAAGTTTCAGAAGTGATAAATCTGTAAATTTTTTAAATCGCCCATGGTTCTCGTGGGTTTTTACATACAAAATGAAAACGCATCTGAAGAAAAATTTACAGCCAGATTTATCACTTCTGAGACTTTTTAGATGCCAATGGAATCAAGAAAAAACACAAATAATGCCTTACTTGATGAAATGCAGTGAGCAAACGCGATAATTCCCAATATTTTCAATTCCGATATCTGCACATCCAATGTTCGCCAAGCACTTTAGCTACTGATATCCCTTCAGCTCTCGCTTCCCTTTACCTTAATTTCGCTTCACTTCTGGAATTCTGAAGTTGGGTTCATGTCTCTCACACTTACCCCGACTTCCACAATTTTTTACAGCGCAAAAATTAAACATTTTGGCGTTTTTTAACAGGTAGGAAAGTACGCGTTTCTTGCATTAATATCATATACCGGAAGTGACGGATGTCCTCCAGATGGATTGAGCGGCTCCATGCGTCAAGCCCTATGACCCAGTGACCTTACGTGCAACCCCCCTATTTACTATACTACCTCTCCAACATAATGATGACAGCTTGAAGACAGCTCCTCATCTTTGAACTGAACTGTGGATGTACTGGTAGCTCCCAAAGTTTTGTCAATGTGGCATCAAGATGTACCTCCTCACCGAAGAAATCTTCCCTTGCTAATATCAAGTTGTCTGGATTATCTGTGGCTACCTTTAGAGCAGCAAATCACCCCTTTAACCACTTTGATGCCACCAACATGGTTGATCTGATTCTGGCTTGAAGTGTAGAAGCGCTTCATCCAAGGCCCAGTCAGATATTTGCCAAGTAAGTCTAATATCTGCAGTTCTACTTTTGCATCAGCCTGGGTGAAGTCATGGAGGATGGCGCTTTTCAACCCCCCACAGAATGTTCTGCTATTCAGCAGGGCAACAAAGTCATCATAATATTCTATGAGCTTGCCACTAATATGAAACAGTATGTGCAATCTGTTGCCACGGTATCGTGGGAGGACAACTCGGGGGATGTTCCTGTCATCCAAAAATGCGACAAATCCTTTTGGGTCCCCTTTTCCATTCTTGTACCGAAGTTTGCTCATCTGCAGTATGGCATTTACTGCTAGACAGTCTTTCCCAAACAAGAATTTTCCTCCGGATTGTTTCTGCATTTTGAGGGCTGAGCGAACTGATGTTGCAATGGAATCAAGACAATGCAAGTGGCAGTAGAGCTCATTCAAAGATTTACCCCACTCGCTACTCACAATCCTAATAGCAGCATGATTAGCTGTACACCTGTCACTCATTGTGTTTGAAATGTTGGCGATTATCTTTTGCCTGGTATCTTGAAAATCTGCTTGCTCATTGAAATGAGTGTAAGTTTTACACAAATGTCAATTGTTTCGCAAATATGTTGTGCATAGTCCTCAGCAGTTCCACCAGCCAATTCATCGACTGCTACAGAAAGACATTTGTCTGTGGTGGTGATGTGTGCACTGTTAATGTAGGTCTCTTCCTGGGTGGTTGCATCAAAACCCACAGTCAAATCCTTTGTTGCAAGGAGCATCTCTGCTGTTTGCAACTCAGCAATAGCTCCCAATTCTCGGGCCATAACTTCAACTGCACTGCGTCGAGGAACATGATCCAGATTAAGTCCACTCCGCTTGTAGAACTGGCTTATTAGGTTTGGAATGTTTGCTGTGGGAGTTTTGTTTACAATACATGCATGCTTGTTGTTGAGGAGTAAGTTTTCTGGTCCACCTTTGACTTGACAATACTGGCAGCCTGCAGAGTTTTGATTGTTTCTTTGTGGACAAGATTGTCAAATTCGAGGCGTCTCACATCCTCTTCCATGTCCTTTAAATTTTCATTAACTTTTCTGTACTGGTGAATTGAAACAGTTTTCCTCTTTTTCTTACTGTCATGAAACATCAGCAATTGTCTGTGTGCTTTTTTAAATCTCAAAAGCTCTGCCTTGGTTTCAGCAAGCTCTCGTGCAAACGTTTTCCCACGTAATTTGGTTTTGAGTGCCTGAATCTTTCTGTCCTTTAAATCTATTTGGTATTGCTTTCTCTTTAAGGCTTGATTAACTACATGTTTGGGAGTTTTCAACTGTGCCCTAAGTTCACTAATCTTTGTGTGATACTTTATTGTAAGAGCAGCCCTGGATTCAGACAGAAAATTTAGTATTTTCTTCAATTTCTGTTTCCTTGGTGAAAGACTTAGAAATTCTCTGCTACATCTTGTTGAAACACCAGATGTCGATGACATTGGTTCAGGTGAGGCAGCAGCTGTCGTTGGCGTTGCTAGATTCAGTGGAGGATGCAGACTATGACTGTCTTCGCCCATGTCCTCAGTGTCTTGAAATATGGGCACTTGGCTTTCAGCTGATGTCAAGGATTCAGGATCTTGAGCACCAGTCGGTGGAATGTCATCTAAAGAAATGTGTTGACTGCCTTCTGGAAGTTTAAAAGTTTCATCACAAATTTTCATAAATGCTCCAAGTTCCTTGGGATTGGTGAGTTTTTTAAACTTAAGCAAAGTTAACGAGAGCCTTCATTCTTAACTTAACAGCACCAAATGAACAACCTTCTGCATCTGACAAAGAGAAATGTGAACTCAGCGATTTCTCTGTTTCAGACAGACTTTTTCCAAATGAGGTGTACAAGTACAAGATGTGTCCATTTTTAAGATCCCTCTTAGACTCGGGCATGACAGAGAAATTCACTTCAAGTTGAACTCTAGCTATGCCTGTCTGGGCTTTTGGGCATTATTCAACCTCTCCCTGGACAAGTCCGTGGTCCCTGCCTGCTTCAAAAATCCATCACTGTACCGGTACCAAAAAATGCCTCCCCATCCTGTCTGAATGACTACCGTCCGGTGGCCCTTACCTCGGTAGTCATGAAATGCTTTGGGAGGCTGGTGAAGAATCACATTTGCGCCTCCCTCCCTCGGAACATGGACCCGTTGCAGTTCGCATACCGTCCGAACAGATCCACGGATGATGCGGTCTCCCAGGTCTTGCACACCGCTCTCTCCCATCTGGACAGCCAGAAGGGGGGCTACGTGAGGATGCTGTTCATAGACTACAGTTCAGCCTTCAACACGATAGTCCCCACCAGACTGGCCGGGAAGCTAATGGAATTGGGGCTCAACACCTCCCTGTGTGCCTGGGTCCTGGACTTTCTCACCGCCAGGCCCCAGGTAGTCAAGATGGGAGGGAATACATCGAAGTCCCTCACCCTGAGCACAGGATCGCCCCAGGGTTGCGTCCTCAGCCCCCTATTGTACTCCCTGTACACACATGACTGTGTGGCTAGGTTCAGCTCCAACTCAATAATTAAGTTTTCTGATGACACTGGGGTGGTGGGCCTGATCTCAGACAACGACGAGAAGGCCTACCGGGAGGAGGTGGCTGATCTAGCACTCTGGTGCCAGGACAACAGCCTCCTCTTGAACATCAAAAAAACGAAGGAGCTGATCATGGACTTTAGGAGGGCACATCATCCGAGGACGTACACTCCATTGAGGATAAATGGGGATCCTGTGGATAGGGTGAACTGTTTTAAATATCTGGGAGTCCACATCTCCGAGGATATGACATGGGCATCACACGCCTCAGCACTCGTGAGTAAGGCAAGGCAGCGCCTTTACCACCTCAGGCAATTGAGGAAATTCAGAGTGTCTCCGAGGATCCTCCAGTGCTTCTACGCAGCGGCGGTGGAAAGCATCTTGTCCGGAAATATTACCATCTGGTTTGGGAATTGCTCTGCCAAGGACAAGAAGGCTCTGCAGAGAGTAGTGCGTTTGGCCGAACGCACTATGGGAACTTCACTCGCCCCCCTGCAGGAACTATACAACAGGAGGTGCAACTCCAGAGCAAATAAAATCATGGGAGACCCCTTCCACCCCTGCAACGGACTGTTCCAGCTGCTACGGTCAGGCAAACGCCTCCGTTGCCATGCGGTGAGAACGGAGAGGTTGAGAAGGAGTTTCTTCCCAGAGGCCATTCGGACTGTAAACGCCTATCTCACCAGAGACTAACTCTACTCAACGTTTTTCCTTCCATTATTTATTATGTAAAATAATATGTGTGTTATGATTGTGTTTATAGTTTGTTTGGTTGTTTGTCTTTTGCACAAAAGTCCGCGAGCATTGCCATTTTCATTTCACTGCACATCTCGTATGTGTATGTGACAAATAAACTTGACTTGACTTGACTTGGATTGACAATTTTGCATTTCTTCTTCGGAGACATCTGTTTAAATTGTAAATTTAATAAAACACTGAACAGCGTTAACAGAAACAAGTTATTATTTGCAGTTTTTGAAAAAAATGATAAAGTTAAACGCTAAAACAAATAGTAAATACCCAACAAGAAATTCATATTCATCAGTTTCATCTAAATTTAATTACTAGATCTAAACATCTATCCATTTCTTAAGAAAAGGTTAACATTTTTAAATAGTCTAAGTGTCCAAATAACATTCACACAAGAATTCACAATATAACGTGATTTTTAAATCTCATTGTCAAGAATTTATAGGCCAAATGGAAGGAATTTAATGTTTAATTCCCGTAAATTAATGGGCATTTAAATCATCTTGCGAGGGGGTTTTTGTGGAACGCGATCGATTGGAAAGTTGCGGTTGCGGTGAATTTGAACCCCATATCGGCAGGAAAAACAGATGGTGGCTCTTGGAACAACATCATCGATGCACTTACTTATGTAGCCTGTGACAGACTGTGTAATCGTTGATGCTGCCTTCTGCTGCTTCCTCAAACATCTGCCAGTCAGTTTTGTCAAAGTAGTCCTGCAAGACCTCATCAGCCTCATTGTTCTATTTGTAAATGTCCCTGGAAACTTTTTTTCTGTTTTAGTTTCTGCCTGTATGCAGGCAGCAGTAGGATGGAACAGTGGTCTGGCTTCCCAAAAGCAGGGCAGGGGATGTAACGCTCTGAATGGGGTGTAACAAAGGTCTAAGGTCTGCTCTTCCCTGGTGGTAAAATATGTTGGTAATATTTTGGGAGAACCTTCTTCATGTTGGCTCTGTTGAAGTCTCCCAGAACAATGACCGCAAACTCAGGGTGGGAGTTCTCCAGCTCATTTACAGTCCTATACAGTTGGTCCAGGGCTAGGGATTTATCAGCCTGTGGGGGGATGTAAACAGCTGTAAGGAGGACTGAGCTGAACCCGCTCGGGAGGGAGAACGGTCTAGCTTTAATGGTCAACAGCTCCAGAACCGGGGAGCAGTGAGTAGTGAAAACGCAGACATCTGTGGCCCACAAAGAGTTAACCATAAAGCATACTCCCCCTCCTTTCGACTTGCCTGATTCCTTCGTTCTGTCTTGTCGGTAGACGGAAAAACTCTCCGGAGTTACGGCACAGTCGGGTACGCTGGTCTCCAGCCACGTCTCTGTGAACGCCAGAACACAGCATTTCTTAATGTCCCGATGGTGTTCGATCCGTGCGTGCAACTCGTCCAGTTTATTATCCAGGGATTGCACATGAGCTAGCAGGATGCTGGGCAGAGGAGGTTTGTTGTTTCTTAGCCGAATTCTGCACAGAACGCCGACACGCTTCCCTCTCTTTGCGTTCCTCTGCCGCCACCGTGCAGGTAAGCAAAGCACCCAGGGGAGGCTGTCGTCAGTGATATCAATAACCAGCTTAAAGTCCCCGTTGTTGCCTTTCTTATCTCCAAAAGTGATTGCCGATCATACTGAATGCGTGAATGAACAGTATGTACAAAAAGAACAAGTAATAAAAATAAATACACACGTTTGCTGAGATGACTCGAAGCTCTCGTCAGTGCAGCCATCTACACGGCGCACACAAAGGTTTTTACATACAAAAAGAAAACACCTCTGAAGCAATATTTACAGCCAGGTTTATCACTTCTGAGACTTTTTAGATACCAAAGGAATCAAGAAAAAACACAAATAATGCCTTACTGTTGATGAAATGCAGTGAGCAAACGCGATAATTCACAATATTTTCAATTTCGATATCTGCACGCCCAATGTTCGGCAAGAACTGTTGTTGTCCCATCAGCTCTCGCTTCTTTTTACCTTCATTTCGTTTCACTTTTGGAATTCTGAAGTTGGGTACATGTCTCTCACGCTTACCCCGATTTCCACAATTTTTTACAGCGCATAAATTCAACATTTTGGCGGTTTTTAACAGGTAGAAAAGTACGTGTTTCGTGCATTAACAACATATACCGGAAGCTGCGATGTCCTCCAGATGGATTGAGCGGCTCCGTGCGTCAAGCCCTATGACCCAGTGACCTTACGTGCAACCCCCCTATAGGAACCTGAGGTGCAACTTTTTTACACAAAGGGTGGTGGGTGCATGGAGCAAGCTGCTGGAGGTGGTTGTTGAGGCCAGTTCTATCCCAACATTTAAGAAACCTTTAGACTGATACCCGGATACGACAGCTTTAGTGGGATACGGGCCAAACGCAGGCAGTGGCGATTAGTATAGATGGGACATGTTGGTGGGTGTGAGCAGGTTAGGCCCAAGGGCCTGTTTCCACACTATACAACTCTATGACTCTAACCTAAGTGGAGAAGTGGAATGTAAAGCCGCAGGGAGGGATATAGGTGGATGGTGACAGGAAAGGTGGGAGCGGGCTAGTGGGAGAAAGGGGTGCACACTGGGGGAAGGGAGTAAAGGCACAGGAAATTTAGGGAGAGACCTGGGATCAACTGCATCTGACAGAAACATGAAGGCATAACTGCACAACATAAGAAGGAAACCGAGTGGAAATTCTCAGAACAAACCCCTCAACAGATGAGCCACGGAGAGGTGGTCGGGCCGTGGAAAACTGTGGAAGTTAATAATGATTTACAGATACAAAATGGAGTCCGCTGAAACTAAGACAAGCTTCTATTAAATTGCAAGGTCAGCGAAATGCACTAACCTTACCTTTCAGTACATTAACAAAGCTAGCACATCATTGATGTTCTCTTTCCAATAACATAAGCGAGATATCAAGCACAAGTTTCACGAATGTCTCCTCTACAATGTAAACATTGAGAGAGAATTCAGACTAAGATTATGATGTGCGTCATAAGTAGAAAAAACTAAAAGCTTGTTCGGCCGAAATATCCTCTGTTAGAAGACCCTGTCAATCTTCTGTCAATCTTCTCATTCGGTC
This sequence comes from Amblyraja radiata, assembly GCF_010909765.2. Taxonomy (NCBI): domain Eukaryota; kingdom Metazoa; phylum Chordata; class Chondrichthyes; order Rajiformes; family Rajidae; genus Amblyraja; species Amblyraja radiata. The sequence goes on from NC_045969.1 coordinate 60,385,434, forward strand.
AATCTTAAGGATCTGTCAATCTTAAGAAGCAAGAGACTGTACTAACTTTATAGATAACGTATTGCTGAATCGTCGAATAAAGGGGTATATATACATGTACTGAAGTAATTGTTCCTGGATCGCCTCAGCGCAGAGGGGGAACAAGGAGGGAAGAGACAGAGACTAAGACTTTTGCCTCCATCACAGTGAGGAGGTGCTTGGTGAACTCACTGTGGTGGATGTTAATTTGTATTTATTGTATGTTTTGTTATTTATTATTATTGTGTATGACTGCAGGCAGGGAGAGGGAGAGAGAGAGGGGTGAGGAGAGGGAGATGGAGAGGGGGAGGAGAGAGGGATGGGGTACGGGAGGAGAGAGGGATGGGGGAGAGAGGAGGGGAGGAGGGATGGGAGAAGGAGGGGAGGAGGGAGGGGAAGAGTGTGGAGGGAGGGGGAGAGGGAAGGGGAGAGAGTGGGGAAATAGTGTGGGAGGGGGAGGGGGGAGAGAAGTGGAAGAGTGGGTAGGGAGGGATAGGGGGAGTGGTGGAAGAGGGACAGAGGGGTAGGGGGAAGGGGGCAGAGGGAGAGAGGGAAGGGATTGGGGTAGAGAGGGAAGGGGGGTGGGGGGGAGAGAGGGATGGGGGTGGGAGGAGGAGGGGGAGGAGAGAGGGGTGCGGGAGGGGAGGAGAGAGGGGTGCGGGAGGGGAGGAGAGAGGGGAAGGGAGGGGGAGGGAGTTGTGGGGGAGGAGGGAGATGGGGAACCACCTCCAGTTTAAATTCCATTTGGAATATTTTGGAGGACCAAGAAACCAAACCCCCCCCCCCCCCCAAAAACCCTTTAGAAACAGAAACATAGAAAATAGGTGCAGGAGTAGGCCATTCGGCCCTTCGAGCCTGCACCGCCATTCAATATGATCATGGCTGATCATCCAACTCAGTATCCTGTACCTGCCTTCTCTCCATACCCCCTGATCCCTTTAGCCACAAGGGCCACATCTAACTCCCTCTTAAATATAGCCAATGAACTGGCCTCAACTACCTTCTGTGGCAGAGAGTTCCAGAGATTCACCACTTTGTGTGGGACTTCTCTGTATAGTCTGTTATAAACATACTGTGAAGATATTTTTACCACACCCGCCTGGCGAAATAAAGATTACTGCTTGATCACTGATTGTATTTGTGTTTCTGTCTGTTTAAACATATTTGGGCCATGACGGAACAAAGAAGGACCCAGCAAGGGTGGAGGGGGGACCGAGAACATTGAGGTACCCAGCGGGGGAGGGTGTGGGGTGCCGAGAACAAGGAGAGACCCAGCAGGGGTTGTGGGGGATGAAGGAAAGGACTTAGCGAGGATGGGGGGCCGCCAAGAGAACATAGAGGGACATAGTGCGGGGGAATGGTGAGAACAATGAGAGACCAACATGACTCCAATGAGTACTTTTGTAACTGTTAGCATCAGGAACGTGGCGACTCTTTGTGTGCTTTGTGTATTGTATGCAATAACAAAGTATTTCACTGCACCAAGTTGCATGTGAAAATAAAAGATCATTGAATTCATTGACTGCTTGTTCCTCCCAACTCTCTCCTGTGGCATGATCTTTGCAGAGTAATTTATTTTACTTTTGTTGCACTGACGCACTGAAGAGGAATCAGAAACAGAAAGTGTTCAAGGATGCCCATGGCTCCAGTGGCCAGAGTTCGAGCCCGACCTCCACTGACTCCATTCCCAAAATCCACAAACCTGGACTGCCCTTTGTTCTACCTGCTCCGTCCCACCAGACGCACCTCTATTCTATTTTGTCCCCCCCTCCGCCATTCAGTTCCTTCCAAACTACATCAGAGATTCCTCACAAAGTTCTTTGACTATTCAATAGCTTCTCACTTCTCAGAAGGTCATATGATAGGAGCAGAATTAGGTCATTTGGTCCATCAAGCCTGCTCCAGCATTCAATCATGGCTGATCTATCTCTCCCTCCTAACCTCATTCTCTTGCCTTCTCCCCATAACAATACTAATCAAGAATCTATCCATCTCTCCTTTAAAATATCCATTGACTTGGCCTCCACAGCTGCATGTGGCAAAGAATTCCACAGATTTATCACCCTCTGAATAAAGAAATTCCTCCTCATCTCCTTCCTAAAGGAACATCCTTTCATTCTGAGGCTATGACCTCTAGTCCTGGACTCTCCCAGTACTAGAAACATCCTCTCCACATCCACTCTATCCAAGCCTTTCACTATTCGGTAAGTTTCAATAAATTCCAGTGAGTACAAGCCCAGTGCCGTTAAACACTCATCATATGGTCTAATTCCTAGATCACCATCATTTCATCTTCACCACAGGTGCCCAGTGTCTTTGCACCTCCATTCTTTGTACCGCCAGGAAGGATTCAGGGCCCTCCGATTCTCCCTACAATCAAAAGAACACAAAGTGCCGGAGTATCCCAATACTCCACATGTGGCCTCACCAATGTCTTGTACACAGTCACACATCATGCCTTTGGTCCTTGTTCACTGCTGTATTTGCTACTAGCAATTCTTAAACCAAATGCTTGTGAGCCTAATACAATGCAGTCATTCCACACATTTTACCAGATGTATTGCAATTTCCTGGGCAATATTTTTTAATGAACAAATATAAAATAAATTCCAAACTTCATACGTTTTATCACAACTAATGTAATCTGTAGTACAAATCCAAAGCAAGAGTTTATGCAAATTGTTCCCATGATAATGTGATAACACTGAATACACTTGTAGACACCCTATCATATCAAACCAGTCGCTAAGTATAGAACTTGAAAGTTATGGAACATCATTTTGATGTTCATTGTGTATAAATCCACCGATATCTGTAATTGACCAACAATCTGCTATAAGTACGTACATTCACATTTAAGAGAGATACAAGGTGCATAGACCATTTACGAGGATGTTGCCAGGACTCGAGGGATGGGTGAGCAGGCTAGGACTTTATTCCTGAGAGTGCAGGAGGATAAGGGTTGATCTTATAGAGGTGTATAAAATCATGTGATAGGAGCAGAATTAGGTCTGAGAGGAATAGATCAGAGAGATGCACAGTGTCTCTTGCCCAGAGCAGGGGAATCAAGAACCAAAGGACATAGGTTTAAGGTGAGAGGGGAACGATTTAATAGGAACGTTTTCACAAAGAGATTGATGGGTGTATGGAACAAACTGCTGAGGCAGGTAGTATTACAACGTTTAAGCAGTATTTGGACAGGTACATGGATAGGACAGGTGTATAGAGGGATAATGAGCCAAATGCAGGTAGGTGGGACTAGTGTAGATGGGACATGTTGGTTGGTGTTGGCAAGTTGGTCCGAAGAACCTGCTTCCACACTGTATGACTCTGACAAAGAATTGCAGATGCTGGAAACTTGAACAAAACACAAAGTGTTGGAAGAACTCAATGGGTCAGGCATCATCTGTGGAGGGAATGGACAGAAGATGTTCCCAAGATTCCCTTAAGCAAGACACATAGTAGTTTTAAAAAGAGTTATCATCTTGTTTAGTTTAGTTTAGTTTAGTTTCGAGGTACAGCGTTTCAACAAACCCTCAGCCAACCGAGTCCGCGCCGATCAGCAATCACCCATTCGCCCATTCTATCCTACAAACTAGGGACAAATTACCAAAGCCAATTAATCTACAAACCTGCACGTCTTTGGGATGTGGGAGGAAACGGGAGCACCAGGAGGAAACCCACACTGTCACAGGGAAAAGGTGCAAACACCACACAGACAGCACCCGTAGTCAGGATCAAACCCCAGTCTCTGGCGCGGTGAGGCAACAACACTTCTGTTGCACCATCGTGTTCACCTTCATGGATACATTTCATCTGATACAGTTCCTCAGACCCCAACAAAGAAATAGCAATGGAGATTGTGAGAATGGCTTTGTTGTCTCATCAATAGGAATGAATTCCCTTAAGTGTCTGTACTAGTTCAATATAAACTAAATAAATATATTCCTAGATAGGGGCAGCACGGTGGTGCAACAGTAGAGTTGTGGCCTCACAGATTCGATCCTGACTACGGTGGCTCTGTACGGATTTTGAATTTTCTCCCCATGAAGGTGTTGGTTTTCTCTGGGTGCTCTGGTCTCCTCCCTCGTTCCAAAGAATGGTAGGTTAATTGGCTTCGGCAAGAATTGTAAATTGACCCGGGTGTGTAGGATAGTGTAAGGGGGATCGGTGGTCGGCATGGACGATGGGCTGAAGGGCCTGTTTCCTCATTGTATCTATGAACTAAACTAGATTTTTAATTAAAGTAGATCACACTTGTGAACATGTTCACATCTACTTGACACTCCATCGTGGCATTTGTGCACAGTTTGAACATTTTTGTGGTTTTATCTTCGTTGTACGTTTCAGTTTCTTGTATCTTCATTTTTTTGTAATGAGTGATTTACTAGTTGGCCTTTCCCCTTTCAACAAACTTTGATCACTCCACCCTCCCCTTCCCTCCAGTTTAAAACACACTTGCTTTCTCCACATCTGTGGTTCCCTCTACAGGATGAGGTGGGGGGGGGGGGGGGGGGGGGGGTGGGCATCATTGAAACATACAGAATAATGAAAGGCTTAGAGAGGATGTGGAGAGGATCAGTATTGCAGTGCTATTTTCTTAGGTGCCGGAGCTGTCAAACAGGGGTGTCATTTCAGGTTTTGCTTGGGGATAAGTTTCAGTTTCAGGTTTTACTTGGGGATAACCAGGGATAAGTTTCTTTCTTTTTCTTCCTCATTTCTTCAGTGCAAACATCTGAACAGGAATACAAGCCTGATTTTGAAACATTATTACGTTCAGAACTACATTTGTACCCAGTTAGAAAGTTTGAACTAGAAGCAGGCGAAACACAGCTTTTGTCACGTTTACTATTATCAGTCTCTTGTACGTTATTCTTGTTGCACTCCTCAGCTTGTTTACGCAAGAAAGAAGTTAATGTTGTTTGTGTAGAAGCCATAGGATTGTTAGTGAGAAAAATTAACTCTAGTTTTAGAGAGTGATCTACGGAGTGGCACGGATTACCACAAATGTAGCCTATACTGTAGCCACTTGGCCGCCATCTGCGCGTAATTTATGCGACATTATTTACGCGTCCCGAAGCACGGTGCGCGCGTCGTGAAACGCACGTGATGAGTGCATGGTGCGCATTACGCGCGCATGGTGCACGATGACATAGGCAGGGACACGCAGCGTTGCAGGATTTTGTGATGTACAAAATCATCACACGCCATCTGCGTGAAGTGCAAGTAGGTCAGGCCCTTTACTAATGCGACTGAGTACTGAGCAGATAGCAGGGCCCGCAACACTTAGCAGTGTTGCTAAGCTGCAGTTATAACAGAATTTACTGAAATAAAGCAAATGTTCTTTTGCATTTTAGTCACCTAAATTTGAACAATCTCAAACAAGTAATCAAATATGAAAAAAGACCGTCTAATGAACTTTTGATAAAGCCACGGATATTGCAGAATATTAGTATCAAAAGCGGAAGGTTGGCAACGCTGCCTCGTACCGTTTTTGTCGCTGAAATGTTTGGACAGGAAGTGTAGGTGTCGATACTCACAATATCCTCACACGTCGGGTATGACATGGTAAATAGACCTATTCAAATCCTGCTGAGTTTGTAGATATACAAGAAGTTAAAGAAGATTGAATCTTTACGTAAATTATTATCTTATCTACCCCAACCTTTGCTCCCATAAAATCCCCTTTATATGCGGACGCTGTTAAATTTCCCTATAGTTAAATTCCCTGCAGTTTATTTTGGCTTTTGTTTTTACAGAGATGCCGGAGCGACGCTCCAGTGAGCTTCGGCAGCACTGCACCCCTGGCTGCCACAGAATCTCCTGTCTGTCCCCCTATCTATAGAGTGCCTTCTCACTATTGCTCTGCCTGACTTCACCTTACCCCGCTGTGCCTCAGAGCCAGGGCCAGTGCCACAGACATGGATGCTGCTGCTCTCTCCTGAACGGTAACCCACCTCACCCCATGTCCAAAATGTTACCTGTTTGGGAGGGGAATGGCCGCAGGGAATTCCTGAACTCTTTTCCTACTCTCTTTCCAATCTATTCTCTGTCTGTACTTTAGCTGCCTGCGACCACTTCTTGAGAGCTACTATCTATGACTTGCCCACTCTCCTGGATGAGCCTGAGGTCGTCCGGCCACAGCCCCAGTTCCCTAACGCCGTCTTTAAGGAACTGCATCTGGACGCACTTCCTGCAGATGTAGTCCTCAAGGACATTGACTATCTTCCTTAGTTCCCACATCCCATAGGCCGAGCTCTCCATGGCACTAGTTTCCATCCCACCCACACCAGGACCACCAAAGGTTTCAAATGTATTTTATTGTCACGTATGTCAATTAAAGTACAGTGCTATTCGAATTACCATCTTCATTATCTGCAAAACCACCCACTTTTATATCTGCAAACTTGCTAAACTTTCCATGTATGTTCTCATCCAAATCATTGATATAGATGACAAAAAGTAATGGGGCCACACTGAACCCTGAGGCACACCACTACTCACAGGCCTCCATTCTGAGAAGCAACCTTCCACCATCACCCTCATTCCATTCAGGTATCTCTCACTGATCCCATGTGATCTGACCTTCCAGAGCAGCCTACCATGCGGAACCTTGTTGAATGCTTTGCAGAAGCCCATAATTACAACATCTATAGCTCTGCCCTCATCAACCTATTAGGTAACATCTTCAAATACTCAGGTGCGTGAGACACGAACTACCATGAACAAAACCATTTTGAAACTCCCTAATCAGCCCTTATCCATCTAAATACGTGTATATCTTGCCCCACAGAACACTCTCTAGTAACTTTCCAACTATGGATGTTAAGCTCACTGGCCTATATTTCCTAGCCTTTTCCCTACAGCCCTTCTTCAATAGAAGCACACACACCATTTGCCACCCACTAGTCTTACGGCACATCTCCTGTATTTAAAGATGACTCGTAATATTCAGCTGTACCTTCCACAATCTCCTCTCCAGCTTCCCACAATGTCCTCATATCTGATCAGGCCCGGGAGAATTGTCTACCTTCATATACGTCAGGACATTCAGAACCTCTTTGACCGTAATACTGATTGCTCTCAAGACATTCACTGCCCCAAGCTGCTCAATCCTCATCCTTCTCCATAGTAAAAATGCCTTGCCCTCAATGCCTTGCATTCAATACCTTGCCCTCAATGCCCTGCATTGAATACCTTGCCTTGCCTTGACTTCAATTCATTGCCTTGCCTTCAGTGCCTCACCTTCAATGCCTTGCCTTCATTGCCTTGCTTCCGAATCCTTGCCTCCGACGTCATATTTTTCACTATTCCATCAGTTCCCTCCACTAGCCCAGAGGATTGGGGCTGATATGCTATGTGTAGCTTCCAGTCAAATCCTAACACTTCGCATAAGACTTTAACTATCCGTCCTGTAAAATGTAGGAATTACATCCTTCATTAGGCACTTCTCGCATAATCCTTTCTGGTGGGGAAGGCCTCAACCCATTTAGAGAATATGTCCACAATAACTAATGGGTATTTGAATCTTCCAATAGTGGGCATGTGTACAAAATCGATCTGCAAATTTGTGAACGGCCCACAGGGTAAAGATAAATGGTCAAATATCGCAGGTGTTTTCCCTCTATTGTACTGCCTACAGATGCTGCAAGAGGCTGTTATCCTTTGTGTCATTGCCGCTACTCCGGGTGTGAAATATTGTCTGGATATATCATATATCATCCCCTCTTTTCCTATGTCCTTGCCTATGTGTTAATCTGGCAAAGGGCATGGAGAAAACCCCTGGGACAAACCACTCCCATCGGGGTGACACTAGTCCCTTGCGAGGGAAGACATAGGGACTGACGAGGTAGAGTCACTGTGGATTGAGTTGAGGAATTGCAAAGGCAAGAAGACACTAATTGGTGTTATCTACAGACCCCCAAATAGTAGCCTGGATGTAGGGTGTAAGTTGCAGCATGAGTTAAAACTGGCATGTAACAAAGGTAATGCCACTGTGGTGATGGGGGATTTCAATATGCAGGTAGACTGGGAAAATCAGGTTGGTTCAGGACCCCAAGAAAAAGAATTTGTAGAATGTCTCCGAGATGGATTCTTAGAGCAGCTTGTAATGGAGCCGACCAGAGAAAAGGCAATTCTAGATTTAGTGTTGTCTAATGAACCAGATTTGATAAGAGAACTCGAGGTAAAGGAACTGCTTGGAGGTAGTGATCATAATATGATTAGTTTTAATCTGCAATTTGAGAAGGAGAAGGTTAAATCGGAAGTGTCAGTGATGCAGTTGAACAAGAGGGAATATGAAGGCATGAGAGAAGAGTTGGCCAAGGTAGACTGGAAAGGGATACTAGCAGGAATGACGGTGGAACAGCAATGGCAGGAATTTCTGGGCATAATCCGGAAGACGCAGGATCATTTCATTCCAAAAAGGAAGAAAGATTCTCGGGAGAAGGAGGCAACCGTGGCTGAGATGAGAAGTTAGTGATTGAATAAAACTAAAAGAAAAGATGTATAACACAGCAAAGAGTAGCTGGAAAGCAGAGGATTGGGAAACTTTCATAGGACAACAGAAGGAAACAAAACGGGCAACACGGGCTGAAAAGATGAAGTACGAGGGGAAGCTGGCCAGGAATATAAAGATAGACAGTAAAAGCTTCTTTAGATATGTTAAGGGAAAAAGAGTAGCATAGTCAAATGTGGGTCCCTTGAAGGCAGACATGGGTGAAATTATTATGGGGAACAAGGAAATGGCAGAAGAGTTGAACAGGTACTTTAGATCTGTCTTCACTAAGGAAGACACAAACAATCTCCAAAATGTACTGGAGGACAGAGGATCTAAGGGGGTAGAGGAACTGAAATAAATTTTAATTAAGCGAGAAATAGTGTTGGGTCGGCTAATGGGACTGAATGATGATAAATCCCCTGGGCCTGATGGTCTGCATCCCAGGGTCCTCATGGAGGTGGCTCTAGAAATTGTGGACGCATTGGTGATCATTTTCCAACGTTCAATAGATTCAGGATCAGTTCCTGTGGATTGGAGGATAGCTAATGTTATCCCACTTTTCAAGAAAGGAGTGAGAGAGAAAACGGGGAATTACAGACCAGTTAGCCTGACTTCGGTGGTGGGAAAGATGCTGGAGTCAATTATTAAAGATGTAATAATGGGGCATTTAGATAGCAGTAAAAGGATTAGTCCATGTCAGCATGGATTTATGAAAGGAAAATCATGCTTGACTAATCCTCTGGAATCTTTAGAGGATGTGACAAGTAAAATGGATGAAGGGGAGCCAGTGGATGTAGTGTATCTAGACTTTCAGAAAGCCTTTGATAAGGTCCCGCACGGGAGGCTGGTGACTAAAATTAGAGCACATGGTATTGGGTATTTGAGTGGATAGAAAATTGGTTGGCAGACAGGAAGCAAAGAGTAGGAGTGAACGGGTCCTTTTCAGAATGGCAGGCAGTGGCGAGTGGAGTGCCGCAAGGCTCGGGTGTCCTTGTACACCGGTCACTGAAAGTTGGCATGCAGGTACAGCAGGCAGTGAAGAAAGCTAATGGCCTTCCTAACAAGAGGATTTCAGTATAGGAGTAGAGAGGTTCTTCTGCAGTTGTATAGGGCTCTGGTGAGACCACATCTGGAGTATTGCGTGTAGTTTTGGTCTCCTAATTTGAGGAAGGACATCCTTGTGATTGAGGCAGTGCAGCGTAGGTTCACGAGATTGATCCCTGGGATGGCAGGACTGTTATATATTAGGAAAGATTGAAAAGACTAGGCTTGTATTGACTGGAGGTTAGAAGGATGGTGGGGGATCTTATAGAGACATATAAAATTATAAAAGGACTGGATAAACTAGATGCAAGAAAAATGTTCCCAATGTTGGGCGAGTCCAGAACCAGGAGCCTCAGTCTTTGAATAAAGGGGAGGCCATTTAAGACTGAGGTGAGAAAAAACTTTTTCGCCCAGAGAGTTGTGAATTTGTGGAATTCCCTGCCACATAGGGCAGTGGAGGCCAAGTCCCTGGATGGATTTAAGAGAGAGTTAGATAGAGCTCTAGGGGCTAGTGGAGTCAAGGGATATGGGGAGAAGGCTGGCACAGGTTATTGATTGGGGACGATCAGCCATGATCGCAATAAATGGTGATGCTGGCTGAAAGGGCCGAATGGCCTTCTCCTGCACCTATTTTCTATGTCTCTATGTTTCTAAATCTTACTCGGATCCCGGCTGCAGCCTATGTGTAACCAGTGCTGTCTTTCCCTCTCCTCTACTGTCCCCTGGGCCTTTACCACCGTGTGAGGGAGCTGGACATCTGCTGGCTGAGGAGCTGCACAAGGGTCTGTCTAGAGACTGTTGCTTCTTTGGCAACTTTATGATCCGCGGCATTACCGAGGGAGATGTCATATGTATCATGAGTGTGGGACTTGTATTTGGCAACGGCCACTATATCAGGCAGGAGAACAACACGCTAATGGGCCTGTTCCACTTAGGCGACTTTTTAGGCGACTACAGGAGACTATGCGGTCGCCACATGGTTGCCACATGTTCGCGGGTGGTTGCCGGGGAGTCGCCTTCATGGAGGTGAGGAGTTCCCGCATTCTCAGAGCTAGTTGTGGCTTCATTCTGGTCACCGCTAATTTTTCAACATGTTGACCAGAATGAAACCTGATTGGCGAGTGGCGAGTGGCGAGAATTCCCGTGGCGTAGCCTCACAAGTGGAACAGCTCTTCATCTAAATCCGGCACTGCGCCCACAACCCTCTGTATACAAAAGTTACCCCTCAGGTTCCTTTTAAATCTTTCCCCTCTCACCTTAAACCTATGTTGTCTGGTTTAGACTTTAGACTCAAGAGATGCAGCATGGTAAGAGGCCCTTCGGCCCATCGTGTCCGCGCCGACCAGCTATCATCCCGTACACTAGCACTGTCCTACACACACACACCAGGGACAATTTACAATTTGTGGGTCGCCAGGAGGTTGTAGGTTCTCATAGGTTGTCGCCGGTGCTGACGATGCTGAATTTCATTGGCTCATTGGGGAAAAAAAACGTGAACAGTAGTTTTCAGAACCAAGGATAACCGACCAGTAATGTTAATGTCCGCAGATCTTCGCTGCCGTGTATCTCTGGCTTCTTAAAATTTGTCTCCACTCCTTCTCCCCACCCTGTCTCCCCCTTCTCCCCCCTCTCTCACCCGTCTTTTAAAGGACTTATGTGACCCTTACCGTACACTGTGCTTTCATTGTCGTAATTACAGCGCCAACCTTCCTGTTCATCTCAGCGTGTGTCTGTATCACAGTGACGTTGCACTGTGTGAATTTCACTCATAAATTGCTCCCCCCGCTTGCCCTGTCCCCCACCTGCATTTAAAAAAAGCCTCTAGAGTCTCATAAGGGGTGACAACTGCATATCCTGCTCAGATGCACTCATCAGATGGGCGGGTGGGGGACGCATTGGTGAATAGGACCATATCTGCATTGTCAACAGACCGACTCTGCAGGTCGGGTCTGGGGGATGTGACCATCTCCATGTCTGCACACAATCATGTGTGGCTGACCCTACATCGCCCATCACGGGCACCCCTTTGACGGGGTTAGGAGCCAGGGCTCATAGGAAGGTTTGGTTGTGACCTCCTAGCCGGTTCTTCTAGCGGCAGTAAATTGGGTAGCCGCAGAATTTGGGAGCAGAGTTACTGCATGGGGGACCAAAACAGTGCAAGGGTGATCTAACACTAGGGGGCGGATTTCTCCACCTTAATCGCAGTGGCGGTGACAGCATGTAAACAATCAGGCCTGCCTATTACAACAGGTAGTGGCTGCACGGAATGATACGCGACAAGCTTCATGAGACTCCTGTGGTTCTGAGTCAGTCTGGTGCTGACAAAACGTTGTTTTTTGTTCACAACAAGACAAACGAGTTGTCCATAGTGAGGAGTGCCCAGCACTGGTGCATTCCCCAGAGCCCCTTTCAGCTTATGGAATGCCTCCTTTATTTCTGCCGACCACTCGATGTTATTTGGCACATTTGGTCCAGCTGCCAGTGCTAGGCTCGAGTCCATATCTCAATACTCAGGGATCCAATGCCTGCAGTAGTTGGCCATGCCCAAAAAGGAGAGCATCTGGGCCTTTACGGCGGGTTCCTTTAAACAAGACATGTTCCAGATATTGCACCATCGGTTGGCACAACTGCAGCGTTGCGACTGATACCTTATGTCCTTTCTGATCCAGATAACATAGTAGGGCAGGAGTGTCCCATTCACAGTCCCACTGAGTTGGTGAGGCCACAACAAGGTCATCCACATGCTGCAGGATACGGCTGTTCCCAGGCAACTGTAACTCGCTAAGATTATTCCTCATCGTGGCTGCATACACGGCGGGGCTTTTGGTGTAACCCTGGGGCAACCTAGTCCACATACACTGTCTGCCACTGTATGATTACTGACTATCCTGGTGCCAAAGAATGCCTCTCCAGCTTGCTTGAATGCCCTCACCTTAGTGGTCAAGAAATGCTACGAGAGGCTGATCATGAACCACATCTGTGCCTTCCCCCCTCGCAACATGGACCCGCTGCAGTTTGCATACCATTCAAACAGATCCACGGATGATGCGATCTCCCAGGTTCTGCACACTGCTCTCTCTCACCTTGACAGCCAGAAGGGGGGCTATGTGAGGATGTTGTTCAATGACTTCAGTTCAGCTTTCAATACCATAGTACCCACCAGACTTGCTGAGAAGCTGCTGAAACTGGGGCTGAACACTCCCCTGTGTGCCTGGGTCTTGGACTTTCTCACCGCCAGGCCCCAGGTGGTCAAGATGGGGAGACATACATCCAACCCCCACTCTGGGGCTGTAGAAAGCACCTTGTCCGGTAACATCACAATCTGGTTTGGGAACAGCTCTGCCCAGGACAGGAAGGCTCTGCAGAGAGTAATGCGTTCGGCCGAACTCAATATGGGAATTACACTCGCCCCCCTGCAAGACCTATACACCAGGAGGTGCAGATCCAGAGCCAGCAATATTATGGGGGACCCCTACCCCCCCAAGCAACGGACTGTTCCAGCTGCAACGGTCAGGCAAACGCCTCTGCTGTCACGCTGTGAAAACAGAGAGGATGAGACGGAGTTTCTGCCCACAGGCCATCAGGACTAAACTCTTATCTCACCAGGGACTAATTTACTGTACTAATTTACTGTTGTGTTGTGTCTTTTAAAAAAAAATCTTTCTAACATGTAAATACTGATTCTGTTCTCTTCTGTTCTGTTGTTTTTGCACAATCCGCAGGCATTGCCACTTTCATCTCACTGCACATCTTGTATGTGTATGTGACAAATAAAGTGGACTTGACTTGACGTAACATGATAGAGAAGAACGCAGAGCAGAGGTCAACCATTGTGTAAGATTCTGAATTGGATGTGGGGGAGGAGAGGATTACATTGGTGGCTGGATCTATGGGGGACCACTATTCGATTAATAGCCTTTGGATCTTGGACAAACCGCCCATTTATTTTTTCTGTCTCAGAGCCTCTACGATGGGCCTGATGCTCTCAATTGCCTCTGGGGATAGGTTATACTGTCTAATAGAAGGAAGGGAAACATTTTCCTTCATCTTGTGGAGAAGTGCTGATTTCAGCAGGCCGATCTCAACCGGAAACGTCACCCATCCCTTCTCTCCATAGATGCTGCCTGTCCCACTGAGTTACTCCGGCATCTACATTCTGCTGAGAAGCAGGCTTTATTCTCAACTAGACCAAGTGGGACCCGTTGGGTGTCGTTCCCCCAACACAATATTCCACCACTCACCCATCGTAGACACGTTATGACCGCCAGAGATCTCCGTTGTGACGCGAGTCACAGTAACCCTTCCCAGCTGTGCCTTGCCATCCCTCTTCCTACTCCTATCCTCCTCCATTCCCCCTCATCCCCCAATACTGCCTCCCCCTCGTCTTTGCCCTCCATCTGCTTTCCTGTCTCCTCGTCCCCTCTCCGTCTCCGTCGCCCCCTCTCCTTTCCCCTACCCCCAGTCACTCCCTCACTCCTTCCATAACCCCTCTCCCATCCCTAACCCCCTCCTCTCTCTTTATCCCCCTGCTCCCCCACTCCTCACCTACCCCCAATCCCACCCCCCACAATGAAAATCATGATGTTTTTTTAAACAGTTTATATATTGCGATGTTTTATTGTAAATGGAAACCTCCCCCTTATACCCCCCCCCACAATAAAAATCACGATGTTTTTTTAAAAGTTTTTTTTCCGCGATTGTTTATGTAAATGGAACGCTACACCATCCCACTCCCCCTCAATGAAAATCGAGATATTTTCTCAAATGAAACCTCCCCCCTATCCCACAATGCAAATCGCAATGTTTTTCTTTCAAAGGTTTGTTTTTCGTCTACCAGAGCTCCTGTGGATTTGGAAGCAACAGCAACAAAGAGCAGCAGGAGAAAACACTGATTGGCTCTAGCCCAAGTGGGAGGAGAGTTAGAAGTGAGAGGGGAGAAAACAATTGAAAGCTGAGGAATTTGGTTTGTAAATTGGTAAATTAGGCAATTTATCAGTCAATATAAGCAAGACTGCTCTTAGGGTGTGGCAGTGAGCAAAGATCTTAGAGCAGAGCAAGATGGGTTACTCTCACGCAAACGTGTAGTACGCTCATGGGCAGATTCATGGGTGATTATAGGACCCATTTTAGCAACCAGCCCCTGCCATCTTGCTCCGCCATCTTGCTTCCGGCCAAAGATCGGATCTTTGTTTCCGCAGCAGGGAGAGGGAGTGTGCGGCCCGGGGAGAGGGAGTGAGTGGCCCGGGGCAGCGGGAGAGGGGGTGTGCGGCCCGGGGCAGCGGGAGAGGGAGTGTGCGGCCCGGGGAAAGGGGGTGCGCGGCCCGGGGCAGCGGGGAGAGGGGCATAGGAGGGGGGGAGACATTGTAGTGAGGGGGCAGGCGAGGGAGTGTCGGGGGGGGGGAAGAGTTGAGAGGTGGGGATAAGGCCTAGAGTGTGTGAAGTTGCGGGGAGATTTACAATGTTTCTTATTTAATGTCCCTTGTCTAGTCTGAAATAAAGTTCATCATTGGATCAGAAGAAATATAATTGTGTGTGTTATATGATTATATACATTTATATCACATTCATGTATGTGTGTTTATAAACAGTTTATTCTTTAACAAGAATTAACAGAATTATGAACTAACAGAATTATGAATCTAACCCTATATCACACACAAAAACTTCCCCCGAAATGTCAATTACCCTGCGAGTCGGGTCGGGTCGGGTCGGGTCGGTTCCGGTTACTACAAAATCAACTCAAACACTGCTTGTGAGCCATTTAAAAATAAATGATTTAAAAAACATTAAAAAAGACAATTACCAGAGTCAAATTTTATTCTTGACAAGAAGTATGAACTGACAGAATTATGAATCTAACCCTATATCACACACACAAACTTGCCCTGCAACATAGATTACACTGCGAGTCGGGTAGTCTCCGGTTACTAAAATGGGCGGGGGAAAAGGCCCAGGATCCCCTCCGTAGCGTACTACACGTCAGCCCATTGTATTTCGCAGGAGTGGCCTATCTTGCTCTGCTCTAAGATCTTTGGCAGTGAGGCCTTGTGAGGGAAGTGCCCTTGTGAGGGAAGTGCCCTGTGAGAAAAGTGTGGGTCTTTGGCGAGGAGGACGAAAGAAGGAAATGTCAGTCAAGCTGATTAAGTGTGATTAAGTGTGATGCTTGCAGTATGTGGGAGGTCAAGGACACTGCTGGTGCCTCTGGCTGCCACAAATGTGAGAAGTGCATCCAGGTACAGCTCCTGAAGGACCGTGTTGGGGAACTGGAGAAGCAAGTGGATGACCTCAGGTTCGTTCGAGAAACTGAGTCGTTCCTCGACAAGTCCTACTGTAAGATTGTTACACCTAAGGTACTGGAAGAGAGAAGGTGGGTGATGGTGAGAAAGGGAGGGAAGCATGGAATGCAAACGTCCCCGGGTGTTGTACCTCTTGTAGTGGGAGACTCCATTGTGAGAGGTATGGACAGGGGTTTCTGCGGCAACAGACAGGATTCGAGGATGGTGTGCTGCCTTCCTGGTGCCAGGATCCAGGATGTCACAGACAGATTGCAGAAAATCCTCAAGGGCGAAGGTGAACAGCCAAAAGTGGTAGTGTATGTCGGCACAAACGATGTAGGAAAGAAGGGGATGAATATTCTGCAGCGTGACTTTAGAGAGCTTGGAAAAATGCTGAAAAGCAGGACCTCCAGGGTTGTTATCTCCGGTTTGCTTCCAGTTCCTCGTGCTG
Organism: Amblyraja radiata; assembly: GCF_010909765.2. Classification (NCBI taxonomy): domain Eukaryota; kingdom Metazoa; phylum Chordata; class Chondrichthyes; order Rajiformes; family Rajidae; genus Amblyraja; species Amblyraja radiata. The sequence goes on from NC_045969.1 coordinate 60,401,722, forward strand.
GCGAGAGCAGGAACAGGGAGATACGAGACCTGAATGTGTGGCTGAGGAACTGGTGCACGGGGCAGGGCTTTAGATTCTTAGATCACTGGGATCTGTTTTGGAGTAAGGGGGAACTGTACATAAGGGACGGATTGCATCTTAACAGGTGGGGGACCAGCATTCTGGCAGGCAGGTTTGCCACTGCTACACGGGTGGTTTTAAACTGAATAAGGGGGGTGGGGTGTCAAATGGGATAGTCGAGGATGGAGTTAATGGGAAAGGGTTTAATAAATGTGTGAGCGGAGAGACAGAGGGGTGTAAAATGAGGGTAGAAGCAATAGGTAGCAAGGCGAAATGTGGCAGGCAGACAAATCCAGGGCAAAAATCAAAAAGGGTCACTTTTCAACATAATTGTATAAGGGTAAGAGTGTTCTAAAAACAAGGCTGAAGGCTTTGTGTCTCAATGCAAGGAGCATTCGTAATAAGGTGGATGAGTTGAATGTGCAGATAGCTATTAATGACTATGATTGGCGTAATGCGCATGTTGTTCCATTGCTTAAAAAAGGTTCTAGGAGTAAACCTAGCAATTATAAACCTGTTAGTTTGACGTCAGTGGTGGGCAAATTAATGGAAAGGATACTTAGAGATAATATATATAAGCATCTGGATAAACAGGGTCTGATTAGGAACAGTCAACATGGATTTGTGCCTGGAAGATCATGTTTGACTTACCTTCTTGAATTTTTTTAAAGGGTTACTCGGGAAATTGATGAGGGTAAAGCAGTGGATGTTGTATATATGTACTTCAGTAAGACCTTTGACAAGGTTCCTCTTGGAAGGTTGGCTAAGAAGGTTCAATTGTTGGGTATTAATGGTGGAGTAGCAAGATGGATTCAACAGTGGCTGAATGGGAGATGCCAGAGAGTAATGGTGGATGGCTGTTTGTCAGGTTGGAGTCCAATGACTAGTGGGGTGCCACAGGGATCCGTGTTGGGTCCACTGTTGTTTGTCATGCACATCAATGATCTGGATGATGGTGTGGTAAATTGTATTAGTAAGTATGCAGATGATACTAAGATAGGTGGTGTTGTGGATAATGAAGTAGATTTTCAAAGTCTACAGAGAGATTTAGGCCAGTTGGAAGAGTGGGCTGAAAGATGGCAGATGGAGTTTAATGCTGATAAGTGTGAGATGCTACATCTTGGCAGGACAAATCAAAATAGGACATACATGGTAAATGGTAGGGAATTGAGGAATGCAGTTGAACAAAGGGATCTAGGAATAACTATGCACAGTTCCCTGAAGGTGGAATCTCATGTAGATAGGGTGGTAAAGAAAGCTTTTGGTGTGCTGGCCTTTACAAATCAGAGCATTGAGTATAGAAGTTGGGATGTAATGTTAAAATTGTACAAGGCATTGGTGAGGCCAATTCTGGAGTATGGTGTACAATTTTGGTCGCCTAATTATAGGAAGGATGTCAACAAAATAGAGAGAGTACAGAGGAAATTTACTAGAATGTTGCCTGTGTTTCAGCAACTAATTTACAGAGAAAGGTTGAACAAGTTAGGTCTTTATTCTTTGGAGCGCAGAAGGTTAAGGGGGGACTTGATAGAGGTCTTTAAAATGATGAGAGGGATAGACAGAGTTGACGTGGATAAGCTTTTCCCACTGAGTAGGGAAGATTCAAACAAGAGGACATGACTTGAGAATTAAGGAACAGAGGTTTAGGGGTAACATGAGGGGGAACTTCTTTACTCAGAGAGTGGTAGCTGTGTGGAATGAGCTTCCAGTGAAGGTGGTGGAGGCAGGTTCGATTTTATCATTTAAAAATAAATTGGATAGTTATATGGACGGGAAAGGAATGGAGGGTTATGGTCTGAGTGCAGGTAGATGGGACTAGGGGAGAATACGTGTTTGGCACGGACTAGAAGGGCCGAGATGGCCTGTTTCCGTGCTGTAATTGTTATATGGTTGTATGATATAGTTGGGATCACGGAGACATGGCTCCAGGGTGACCAAGGCTGGGAGCTGAACATCCAGGAATTTTCAATATTCAGGAGGGATAGACAGAAAGGAAAAGAAGGTGGGGTAGCGTTGCTGGTTAGAGAGGAGATTAACGCAATGGAAAGGAAGGACATTAGCTTGGAGGATGTGGAATCGATATGGGTAGAGCTGCGAAACACAAAGGGGCAGAAAACGCTAGTGGGAGTTGTGTACAGGCCACCTAACAGTAGTAGTGGAGTTGGAGATGGCATCAAACAGGAAATTAGAAATGCGTGCAACAAAGGTAAAACTGTTATAATGGGTGACTTCAATCTACATTTAGATTGGGTGAATCAAAATGGCAGGGGTGCTGAGGAAGAGGATTTCTTGGAATGTATGCGGGATAGTTTTCTAAACCAACATGTAGAGGAACCAACGAGAGAGCAGGCTATTCTAGACTGGGTATTGAGTAATGAGGAAGGGCTAGTTAGCAGTCTTGTTGTGCGTGGTCCCTTGGGCAAGAGTGACCATAATATGGTTGAGTTCTTCATTAGGATGGAGAGTGACATAATTAATTCAGAAACAAGGGTTCTGAACTTAAAGAAAGGTAACTTTGAGGGTATGAGACGTGAATTGGCCAAGATAGACTGGCAATTGATTCTTAATGGGTTGACGGCGGTTATGCAATGGAAGGCATTTTAAGACAGCATGGATGAACTACAACAATTGTTCATCCCAGTTTGGCAAAAGAATAAATCAGGGAAGGTAGTGCATCCGTGGATAACAAGGGAAATCAGGGAAAGTATCAAAACAAAAGCATACAAATTACCCAGAAAAAGCAGCCTACCAGAGGACTGGAAGAAATTCAGAGTCCAGCAGAGGAGGACAAAGGGCTTAATTAGGAAAGGGAAAAAAGAAAACTGGCAGGGAACATAAAAACTGACTGCAAAGTTTTTTATAGATATGTGAAGAGAAAAAGATTAGTTAAAACAAATGTAGGTCCCTTGCAGTCAGAAACGGGTGAATTGATCATGGGGTACAAGGACATGGCAGACCAATTGAATAACTACTTTGGTTCTGTCTTCACTGAGGAAGACATAAATAATCTGCTGGAAATAGCAGTGGACCGGGGGTCAAATAAGATGGAGGAACTGAGTGAAATCCAGGTTAGCCGGGAAGTGGTGTTAGGTAAATTGAATGGATTAAAGGCCGATAAATCCCCAGGGCCAGATAGGCTGCATCCCAGAGTACTTAAGGAAGTAGCCCCAGAAATAGTGGATGCATTAGTGATAATTTTTCAAAACTCTTTAGATTCTGTAGTTCCTGAGGATTGGAGGGTAGCTAATGTAACCCCACTTTTTAAAAAGGGAGGGAGATAGAAAACGGGGAATTACAGACCATTTAGTCTAAGATCGGTAGTGGAGAAACTGCTAGAGTCAGTTATTAAAGATGGGATAGCAGCACATTTGGAAAGTGGTGAAATCATTGGACAAAGTCAGCATGGGTTTATGAAAGGTAAATCATGTCTGACGAATCTTATATAATTTTTCAAGGTTGTAACTGGCAGAGTGGATAAGGGAGAACCAGTGGATGTGTTATATCTGGACTTTCAGAAGGCTTTCGACAAGGTCCCACATAAGAGATTAGTATACAAACTTAAAGCACACATATTGAGGGTTCAGTATTGATGTGGATAGAGAACTGACTGGCAGACCGGAAGCAAAGAGTAGGAGTAAACGGGTCCTTTTCAGAATGGCAGGCAGTGACTAGTGGGGTACCGCAAGGCTCAGTGCTGGGACCCCAGCTATTTACAATATATATTAATGATTTGGACAAGGAAATAGAATGCAATATCTCCAAGTTTACGGATGACACGAAACTGGGGGGCAGTGTTAGCCGTGAGGAGGATGCTAGGAGGCTGCAAGGTGACTTGAATCGGCTGGGTGAGTGGGCAAATGCATGGCAGATGCAGTATAATGTGGATAAATGTGAGGTTATCCACTTTGGTGGCAAAAACAGGAAAGTAGACTATTATCTGAATGGTGGCCGATTAGGAAAAGGGGAGATGCAACGAGACCTGGGTGTCATGGTACACCAGTCATTGAAAGTAGGCAGGCAGGTGCAGCAGGCAGTGAAGAAAGCAAATGGTATGTTAGCATTCTTAGCAAAAGGATTTGCGTATTAGCGCAGGGAGGTTCTACTGCAGTTGTACAGGGCCTTGGTGAGGCCACACCAGGAGTATTGTGAAGTTTTGGTCTCCTAATCTGATAAAGGACATTCTTGCCATAGAGGGAGTACAGAGAAGGTTCACCAGACTGATTCCTGGGATGTCAGTACTTTCATATGAAGAAAGACTGGATAGACTCGGCTTGTACTCGCTAGAATTTTGAAGATTGAGGGGGGATCTTACAGAAACTTAAGGGGTTGGACAGGCTAGATGCAGGAAGATTGTTCCCGATGTTGGGGAAGTCCAGAACAAGGGGTCACAGTTTAAGGATAAGGGGGAAATCTTTTAGGACCGAGATGAGAAAAACATTTTTCACACAGAGTGGTGAATCTCTGGAATTATCTGCCACAGAAGGTAGTTGAGGCCAGTTCATTGGCTATATTTAAGAGGGAGTTAGATGTGGCCCTTGTGGCTAAAGGGATCAGGGGGTATGGAGAGAAGGCAGGTACAGGATACTGAGTTGGATGATCAGCCATGATCATATTGAATGGCGGTGCAGGCTCGAAAGGCCGAACGGCCTACCCCTGCACCTATTTTCTATGTTTCTATCCAACTCCCCACAATGAAAATGGGAATTTAAAAAATCGAACGATTAAACGAGAACTTACCATTTGAAGTTTGATCTTTATTTTATGAGAAGTTGAAGCGAGGGAATACGTGAAGACCCCCCCCCAGCCCGCATGCGCGTCAACCTTCAGATCAACTGTATGAAAACACAGACCAGTTGCAGAAATTATACTATCGAAAGATTTACGAGCCTAGACCTACTGGATGATCTTATGAGAATCAGGGTTGGGAGTGGAGGGCACGTATTCCCTCACTTCAACTTCTCATAAAATAAAGATCAAACTTCGAACGGTAAGTTCTTGTTTAATCTTTCTATTTTATTTCGAAGTCACGTGAGTGCCCACATAGCTTTGAAGGCTTAACGTAGTCACGTGTGACTACGTGAAGCCTTCAAAGCTATGTGGTTTCATGCAGTAACCCAATCTGTGTGTGAAACACTTAAACAGGTAAAACCATAAATGGTAGAAAGACATGGGTTATTAACAACATGATGCTGATGCATACATGGCCATTGCTCTTAATTGGACCATAGTCCCAATTGGCTTTGTTAGACAATAACTCATGCAGCACTGTACAGAATTATTTCTGCAATCATCCAGACATATTCAACCAAAATGTTATAACTTCTGAAAGTGCCCAATGTAAACCTCCTGCTTTTGCATGGTGCTCAGTGTACCTGTATATATAATAACACCCCCAAACTCCGATCTGGTGGATATGCTGGCATCTCCAACTTGTACCCAACCATGCCCGTTTAGCTTTATGAGATCATTCCCATAACAAGCTACCCTCATGTCAGTTATGACCCAGAGACCAAGTCAGAGATTGAGTAAAGGGTATGTTCTTTGTGCTGAATCAGCTGCTAAAGGATATGCATCTGGATAAACAGGGTCTGATTAGGAACAGTCAACATGGATTTGTGCCTGGAAGGTCATGTTTGACTAATCTTCTTGAATTTTTTGAAGAGGTTACTAGGGAATTTGACGAGGGTAAAGCAGTGGATGTTATCTATATGGACTTTAGTAAGGCCTTTGACAAGGTTCCTCATGGAAGGTTGGTTAAGAAGGTTAAACTGTTGGGTATAAATGCAGGAATAGCAAGATGGATTCAGCAGTGGCTGAATGGGAGAAGCCAGAGGGTAATGGTGGATGGCTGTTTGTCGGGTTGGAGGCAGGTGACTAGTGGGGTGCCTCAGGGATCTGTGTTGGGTCCTTTGTTGTTTGTCATGTACATCAATGATCTGGATGAAGGGGTGGTAAATTGGATTAGTAAGTATGCAGATGATACCAAGATAGGGGGTGTTGTGGATAATGAAGAGGATTTCCAAAGTCTACAGAGTGATTTAGGCCATTTGGAAAAATGGGCTGAAAGATGGCAGATGGAGTTTAATGCTGATAAATGTGAGGTGTTACACCTTGGCAGGACAAATCAAAATAGGACGTACATGATAAATGGTAGGGAATTGAAGAATACAGTTGAACAGAGGGATCTGGGAATAACCGTGCATAGTTCCTTGAAGGTGGAATCTCATATAGATAGGGTGGTAAAGAAAGCTTTTGGTATGCTAGCCTTTATAAATCAGAGCATTGAGTATAGAAGCTGGGATGTAATGTTAAAATTGTACAAGGCATTGGTGAGACCAAATCTGGAGTATGGTGTACAATTTTGGTCGCCCAATTATCGGAAGGATGTCAACAAAATAGAGAGAGTACAGAGGAGATTTACTAGAATGTTGCCTGGGTTTCAACAACTAAGTTACAGAGATAGGTTGAATAAGTTAGGTCTTTATTCTCTGGAGCGCAGAAGGTTAAGGGGGGACTTGATAGAGGTCTTTAAAATGATGAGAGGGATAGACAGAGTTGATGTGATCAAGCTTTTCCCTTTGAGAATAGGGAAGATTCAAACAAGAGGACATGACTTCAGAATTAAGGGACAGAAGTTTAGGGGTAACATGAGGGGGAACTTCTTTACTCAGAGAGTGGTAGCGGTGTGGAATGAGCTTGCAGTGGAAGTGGTGGCGGCTGGTTCGTTGGTATCATTTAAGAATAAATTGGATAGGCATATGGATGAGAAGGGAATGGAGGGTTATGGTATGAGTGCAGGCAGGTGGGACTAAGGGAAAAAAATTGTTCGGCGCGGACTTGTAGGGCCGAGATGGCCTGTTTCCGTGCTGTAATTGTTATATGGTTATATGGTTAAAGCATAATCAACTTAAAAGATTCTGCTCCAATGAGGAAAACAGTAGATGAATATCTGCATAATAATTTACTGATATACATTCCACACTACTATGTCTGGGCTTTAGAACAGTCATATAAAAGACACCTTGCATGATGTTAGTCAACAACCAGAGAATAACCAATCATTTATTGTCCCACTTATGGTACTATAGAGAATGACAAAGCAGCTCAACAGTGTCAATTGTACTATAACATAATTGCTTCTCTGAGTGCAAACTGAGAGAAACACAAAGCTCTGCTACTTATGTTTAAAAGTAGCTCACATGTCTTCTCCACAAAGTCCCATACAATCGTGCAGAGCTAGCTGCACGAGAAATAGGCTGAGCTAGCCATCACTCGTGACTTTGAGTAAATGGGAGCTTCGTTCAGCCGCCTTACCATGGACACTCTGAATGAGTAGGCAAATTTGGCATTATTAAATTTCATGTTGCCTCATCCTTAATATCTTAAGAGGCATCTACTGATAAACCCCTAAGTCTTATCAGCTACAAAATTTGCGTTGGCTAAAACCTCCGTGACACAATGCCCTTTTGATTCGAGTAGGGCAGCATTAGCTTTAGAATCTTTGTAAATAGCCTAGGCCTGTAGACAACCCCTAGGTAGAGCCTAAACTTTACATCACTGGCTTTGTCATCAAAACACCAGATATATCTGTGCCCCTCGTGAAAAGATATGGCAAAGTATGCATCTTCAAGATCGAGTGAGGCCCTCATCCTCTGAATCAGCTAAATTGCTGAAAAACAAGTATCCATCTTAAAGTGGGTAACGAGGCACATGATCAGACTAGCCAAATCCTAACCTGATTTGGCATGCTCCACTTTGCTACAACCTTGAGAAGTATCAGAAATATACCCCTCTTGTTCTTGGGCAGAATAGATGTCTCTGCATCCACTTGGTAACCATCATTCCCTTTATTGACCACATGGAGGAAACTTTTGGCTTCTCTTGCCGCGGAAGATGCATTTATCTATTTATTTATTTATTTATGTAGCTCATAACATATAATCAGACCTTGATGACTAGAGCTGAAACACAACATCCAGTTGATGTGGGAATACATGTTCCCTGTGAACTCTTGACTGTCAGAGTCACCACGAAACCTCAGCCTTCTTCCTCAGAATGGAAAATAGCATAATGCAACCCTGAACCAGGAATTGCTCCGCAGTCCTCTGACTGAAACCGCCTCTCAGTCGCCAGTGTGCACAACACTCTGTCTTCGACCAGCCACTCAATCCAGAATACTGGTATTGAGAGCCTACAGATTATTGTATATATATTATTTATTCACAACATGATCCTGCAGGTCAGATAAAGAATGCTACATGCCAGACCGGCTTACTGCTGGTAGCTACCTATCCTAGAGAGGATGGCAATGAAGTTTCCAATGAACTGGCAACTCTACTAACTGAGCTGAAAGAATTGAACATGTGTTGAGGGAAACCTCAAACTACCTCACTCTACTGAGCTGCTTGGTGACCTCAATCACAGATGTTGAGGCAGAGCTTCCCTGGTCAATATGATCCATATGACCAGCCAGTTCCAACTTAGAGCTTACAGAGGTTGCCATGCAAGGCACCCTACCAATGTATCTGCATCACCCTGATCTCTCCAGAGACAGTGAAAAGTACTAGACAGCCGATGCTGCCAGTGAATCCAAACCTGGGCGACAGACTGCTCCAGTTTGGAGTTAATGGCAGTTAATAAAGAGACCTTACCTGCCAGTGTTTCTGAGCTCAGGTTGACCTGCTTGTTGGAGCTTCAGTGAAATTCCATTGCAGACCCATCTGCACATCGTCAGCCCCATGTTTGCCAATCAGTTCGTTTCCGGAGCTCAAGGGTGATTACTTCTTCAGCCTACAGCCTCTTTAGAGCTTTGCTGGAGCTTTACAGTGCAGGTCACGCTACCAGGTATTCCCAGCCTGGTTTGGCACGCCGCTCCCTCAACTCCTTATGCTCCATCGGAGCCTTAGCGGAGCTCACTGAACAGGCCACGCCTGCCACAATTCCGAGCCTGCCTCGAAAGGCAACTCCTGCGGCCTTCTGCCTTTATTGGAGCCTTTGCTGGAGTTGACTGCGCAGATCGAGCTGCCAGCTTTTCCCAGCCTGGATCAACAGGCTGCTCCTTTGGCCAGCTGCTCCTTTGGAGTCTCAGCGGCTCACTGGACAGGTCACGCCTGCCATACTGCCAGCTTGGTTCAACAAGCTGTTCTTGCGAGGATTTTTTAATGTAAATGAACTTTGGGATGCCATTGTGATGTCATTGTGGGGTGGAACACTGCTCAAGGGGGGCTGGGAGGGGAGAGGAGTTATGGAGGTTGGGACTGAGTGTAGGAGAAAGGAGAATGAAGGATAGGTGAGGGAGGGAGTGGGGGGGAGGAGGAGCAGGGGAAAGAAGAGGGAGGGCGTAGAGGAAGGGAGTGCTGGGGGATGAAATGAGCTGCGTCTGCACAGTTGGGAGCTATGGGTGAGTGCTGGAATATTACATTGGGGGAACGGGTTGTGTTGGGGGAATGGGAGAATGGTGGAATATCTCGTTGGGGGAATGGGGCCCATCGGGTAGGGCAAGTGGAAAATCGTTTTTTTTTTTAAAGGTTTTTTTGGTAAAGTTTAAAATGTCAATAACTTGTAAAATATACCATCAATCTGAACAAAACTTGTTAATTGATAGCACAGGACAATGTTGAGTAAGGTGGGCCAAAAATTGTAGCGCCATCATGTACCGTTTTTGCATAAATATAGGTGCAAACCAGGCAAACAAATATACAAATATTGAAACAAAATGAGAGTTTTAGTAATATACGTGGCCAAGTGGGACCCGTTCTATCCTTCCTTCTCCTTTCCCCTACCCACAGTCACTACCTCCACCCCAAACCCCCGTTGACTTCATTGTGAGGTGGAATCTGCCGTGTGTTTTTAATTTTATGTAAATGAGATCCTATTGTGATGTCATTGTGGGGTGGAACACTGCTGAGGGGCAGACAGTTTTTTTTAAAGTGTTTTTTAATAAGTTTTAAATGTGAATAACTTGTAAAATATTGCATCAAAGTGAACATCACAGGACAATGGTGAAAAAATGGTAGCACTATCGTGTACCGTTTTTGTGCAAATAGAGCTACAAGCCGGCCAGCAAACAAGCCGGCAAACAAGATGAGAGAGAGCAAGAGAGAGAGAGAGAGAGAGGGACAGAGGGGCAGAGACAGAGGGGCAGAGACAGAGGGGCAGAGACAGAGGGACAGAGACAGAGACAGAGACAGAGACAGAGACAGAGACAGAGACAGAGACAGAGACAGAGACAGAGACAGAGACAGAGACAGAGAAAGACAGAGACAGAGAAAGACAGAGACAGAGACAGAGACAGGGGCAGACGGGCGCAGATAGGCAGACGGGCGCAGAGAGCGGCAGAGAGAGACACAAAGACACAGAAACACAGACAGACAGACAGACAGACAGACAGACAGACAGACAGACAGACAGACAGACAGACAGACAGACAGACAGACAGACAGACAGACGTTGGGCATTGTTCCCCCAAAGCAATATACCTGCAAACTGCACAGTTGTGACGTCGTGGCAACCCTCCCCCAACTGCGTAGGCCATCCCGTCAAATGTGAGCGCGACTGACGTTTTTAAAGTTCAAAATTGCAATAACCTGTAAAAATATAGGATGAATGTGAATGCATATAACTCTCCCTCTTCAGCCCCTTTTCTCACCCCCTTTCCCCCCCAATGAAAATCCCGATGTTATTTTTTAAAGGTGAGTATATTCCCGCTATATTTTATGTAAATTGAACCCACCCCCCATCCCACCCCTCCACAATGAATATCGCGATTAAAAAATAAATGAAACCTTTCCCCCACAATGGAGATCACTTTTTTTTCTAACTGAGTTTTTTTTATGTAGATGAAATGCTGGATCCTATTGTGACATCATTGTGAGGTGGAACGCTGCTGTGGATTTTAAAACAGAGTTTTGTTTAATGTAAATGAAATTCGGGATCCCATTGTGATGTCGTTGTGGGGTGGAACACTGCTGACAGGCAGGGCGAGCGGAAAAGAGGTTTTTTTGAAGTGTATTTTTTTTGTTTAAAATGTCAATAACTTGTAAAACATACCATCGATCTGAACGAAACTTGTTTAATTGACATCACAAGACAATGGTGAGTAAGGTGGGCCAAAGACTGAGGCGCTATCTTGCACCATTTTTGCGCAAATATAGGTACAAACAAACCAGGCAAACAAATAAAGAAACAAAATGAGAGGTTTAGAGATAGACTAGATCAAGTGGGACCCGTTGGGTCCCAGCATCACATGGGAGGGCTGGTCACCAACGCAATATTCCACCTCTTCACCAATTCCAATACTGCTCGCCAGTGGGGGAGGCTGTCTGTTGCGCTAGTATGGGTGTTGCGGGCCGAAGGCACTGGTTTCCAGAGGGCTAGCATAGACATTGTGGGCCGTATGGATGCTTGGGCAGGCATCCAACTGTTGCAACGATTTAAAAAGCCAAGCCAAGGCAAACAATTGGGCTGCAGACACCCGACAACCAAAATTCACTTTGTGAACACAAACTTGTTAAAAAAAAAGGCGAGGCAAACAGTTGGGCTGCAGACACCCGACAACATAAATTCATTTTGTGAACACAAACTCTTTAAAAAGGGCTGCAGCCACTTTACACTTGCATCGAGGGGGCTCATCTTGGAGTAGACGTGCTTTCAGTGTTATTCGCAGCTCAGAGAGCCGTGAGCCGTGATCCTCTCGCTTCCTGGTTCTGGCAGAGACTGAGTGAGGCACAACACTTCCTGGTTTTATAGTCCCTCCCCCTGCCGCCAGCGGGGGCAGCAGAGAGAATGGGGAATTTTGTAAAAACCTTAATATCTCAATACAGGTCGGCTCCAGGTGTGGTCTCACCAAGACCCTGTACAACTGCAGTAGAACCTCCCTGCTCCTATACTCAAATCCTTTTGCTATGAAAGCTAACATACCATTCGCTTTCTTCACTGCCTGCTGCACCTGCATGCCTACTTTCAATGACTGGTGTACCATGACACCCAGGTCTCGCTGCATCTCCCCTTTTCCTAGTCGGCCACCATTTAGATAATAGTCTGCTTTCCTGTTTTTGCCACCAAAATGGATAACCTTACATTTATCCACATTATACTGCATCAGCCAAACATTTTCCGACTCACCCAGCCTATCCAAGTCACCTTGCAGTCTCCTAGCATCCTCCTCACAGCTAACCCTGCCCCCCAGCTTAGTGTCATCTGCAAACTTGGAGATATTGCCTTCAATTCCCTCATCCAGATCATTAATATATATTGTAAATAGCTGGGGTCCCAGCACTGAACTTTGCGGTACCCCACTAGTCACTGCCTGCCATTGTGAAAAGGACCCGTTTACTCCTACTTTTTGCTTCCTGTTTGCCAGCCAGTTCTCTATCCACATCAATACTGAACCCCCAATGCCATGTGCTTTAAGTTTGTATACTAATCTCTTATGTGGGACCTTGTCGAAAGCCTTCTGGAAGTCCAGATACACCACATCCACTGGTTCTCCCCTATCCACGCTACTAGTTATATCCTCGAAGAATTCTATAAGATTCGTCAGACATGATTTACCTTTTGTAAATCCATGCTGACTTTGTCCAATGATTTCACCACTTTCCAAATGTGCTGCTATCCCATCTTTAATAACTGACTCTAGCAGTTTCCCCACTACCGATGTTAGACTAACTGGTCTGTAATTCCCCGTTTTCTCTCTCCCTCCCTTCTTAAAAAGTGGGGTTACGTTTGCTACCCGCCAATCCTCAGGAACTACTCCAGAATCTAAAGAATTTTGAAAGATTATTACTAATGCATCCACTATTTCTGGAGCTACTTCCTTAAGTACTCTGGGATGCAGCCTATCTGGCCCTGGGGATTTATCGGCCTTTAATCCATTCAATTTACCCAACACCACTTCCCGGCTAACCTGGATTTCACTCAATTCCTCCAACTCCTTTGACCCACGGTCCCCTGCTATTTCCGGCAGATTATTTATGTCTTCCTTAGTGAAGACGGAACCAAAGTAGTTATTCAATTGGTCCGCCATATCCTTGTTCCCCATGATCAACTCACCTGTTTCTGACTGCAAGGGACCTAAATTTGTTTTAACTAATCTCTTTCTTTTCACATATCTATAAAAACTTTTGCAGTCAGTTTTTATGTTCCCTGCCAGTTTTCTTTCATAATCTATTTTTCCTTTCCTAATTAAGCCCTTTGTCCTCCTCTGCTGGTCTCTGAATTTCTCCCAGTCCTCCGGTATGCTTCTTATTCTGGCTAATTTGTACGCATCATCCTTCGCTTTGATACTATCCCTGATTTCCCTTGTTATCCACGGATGCACTACCTTCCCTGATTTATTCTTTTGCCAAACTGGGATGAACAATTTTTGTAGTTCATCCATGCAGTCTTTAAATGTCTTCCATTGCATATCCACCGTCAACCCTTTTAGAATTAATTGCCAGTCAATCTTGGCCTATTCACGTCTCATACCCTCAAAGTTACCTTTCTTTAAGTTCAGAACCAGTGTTTCTGAATTAACAATGTCACTCTCCATCCTAATGAAGAACTCAACCATATTATGGTCACTCTTGCCCAAGGGGGCACGTACAATAAGACTGCTAACTAACCATATAACCATATAACCATATAACCATATAACAATTACAGCACGGAAACAGGCCATCTCGACCCTTCTAGTCCGTGCCGAACACATAATCTCCCCAGTCCCATATACCTGCGCTCAGACCATAACCCTCCATTCCTTTCCCATCCATATAACTATCCAATTTATTTTTAAATGATAAAAATGAACCTGCCTCCACCACCTTCACTGGAAGCTTATTCCACACAGCTACCACTCTCTGAGTAAAGAAGTTCCCCCTCATGTTACACCTAAACTTCTGTCCCTCAATTCTCAAGTCATGTCCCCTTGTTTGAACCTTCCCTACTCTCAGTGGGAAAAGCTTTTCCACGTCAATTCTGTCTATCCCTCTCATCATTTTAAAAACCTCTATCAAGTCCCCCCTTAACCTTCTGCGCTCCAAAGAATAAAGCCCTAACTTGTTCAACCTTTCTCTGTAACTTAGTTGCTGAAACCCAGGCAACATTCTAGTAAATCTCCTCTGTACTCTCTCTATTTTGTTGACATCCTTCCTATAATTAGGCGACCAAAATTGTACACCATACTCCAGAATTGGCCTCACCAATGCCTTGTACAATTTTAACATTACATCCCAACTTCTATACTCAATGCTCTGATTTATAAAGGCCAGCACACCAAAAGCTTTCTTTACCACCCTATCTACATGAGATTCCACTTTCAGGGAACTGTGCACAGTTATTCCCAGATCCCTCTGTTCACCTACATTCTTCAATTCCCTACCATTTACCATGTACGTCCTATTTTGATTTGTCCTGCCAAGATGTAGCACCTCACACTTATCAGCATTAAACTCCATCTGCCATCTTTCAGCCCACTCTTCCAACTGGCATAAATCTCTCTGTAGACTTTGAAACTCTACTTCATTACCCGCAACCCCACCTATCTTAGTATCATCTGCATACTTACTAAACCAATTTACCACACCATCGTCCAGATCATTGATGTACATGACAAACAACAGTGGACCCAACACAGATCCCTGTGGCACCCCACTCGTCACTGGCCTCCAACCTGACAAACAACCATCCACCATTACTCTCTGGCATCTCCCATTCAGCCACTGTTGAATCCATCTTGCTACTCCACCATTAATTCCCAACCATTGAACCTTCTTAACGAACCTTCCATGAGGAACCTTGTCAAAGGCCTTACTGAAGTCCATATACACAACACCCACTGCTTTACCCTCATCAATTTCCCGAGTAACATCTTCAAAAAATTCAAGAAGAACCCTTCCTCATTACTCAATACCCAGTCTAAAATAGCCTGCTCTCTCGTTGGTTCCTCTGCATGTTGATTTAGATAACTATCCCGCATACATTCCAAGAAATCCTCTTCCTCAGCACCCCTGCCAATTTGATTCACCCAATCTATATGTAGATGAAGTCACCCATTATAACTGTTTTGCCTTTGTTGCACGCATTTCTAATTTCCTGTTTGATACCATCTCCAACTTCGCTACTACTGTTAGGTGGCCTGTACACAACACCCACCAGCGTTTTCTGCCCCTTAGTGTTTCGCAGCTCTACCCATACCGATTCCACATCCTCCAAACTAATGTCCTTCCTTTCCATTTCGTTAATCTCCTCTCTAATCAGCAACGCTACCCCACCTCCTTTTCCTTTCTCTCTATCCTTCCTGAATATTGAATATCCCTGGATGTTCAGCTCCCAGCCTTGGTCACCCTGGAGCCATGTCTCCGTGATCCCAACTATATCATAGTCATTAATAGCTATCTGCACATTCAACTCATCCACCTTATTACGAATGCTCCTTGCATTGAGACACAAAGCCTTCAGGCTTGTTTTTACAACACTCTTACCCCTTATACAATTATGTTGAAAAGTGGCCCTTTCTGATTTTTGCCCTGGTTTTGTCTGCCTGCCACTTTTACTTTTCACCTTGCTACCTATTGCTTCTACCCTCATTTTACACCCCTCTGTCTCTACGCTCACACATTTAAGAAACCCTTTCCCTTTAACTCCATCCTCCACTATCCCATTCGACACCCCACCCCCCTTATTCAGTTTAAAACCACCCGTGTAGCAGTGGCAAACCTGCCTGCCAGAATGCTGGTCCCCCACCTGTTAAGATGCAATCCGTCCCTTTTGTACAGTTCCCCCTTACCCCAAAACAGATCCCAGTGATCTAAGAATCTAAATCCCTGCCCCGTGCACCAGTTCCTCAGCCACACGTTCAGGTCCCGTATCTCCCGGTTCCTGCTCTCGCCAGCACGAGGAACTGGAAGCAGACCGGAGATAACAACCCTGGAGGTCCTGCTTTTCTGCATTTTTCCGAGCTCTCTAAAGTCACGCTGCAGAATATTCATCCCCTTCTTTCCGACATCGTTTGTGCCGACATGCACTACCACTTCCGGATGTTCACCTTCGCCCTTGAGGATTTTCTGCACTCTGTCCGTGACATCCTGGATCCTGGCACCAGGAAGGTAGCACACCATCCTCGCATCCCGTCTGTTGCCGCAGAAACCCCTGTCCGTACCTCTCACAATGGAGTCTCCCACTACAATGGCGTTGCCTGCCTTAGGCCTTTTTGGTTTTGGCTCAACAGCCCTATTCGCATCACAAGCCAGTCCGTCGCCCAGTGTAAACACCTCTTCTGTCCCGACGGCTTCTAAGTGGGTGAAGCTGGTCACAAGAGGTACAGCACCCGGGGACGTTGGCATTCCATGCTTCCCTCCCGTTCTCACTTTCTCCCACCTTCTCTCTTCCAGTACCTTAGGTGTAACAATCGTACTGTAGGACTTGTCGAGGAACGACTCAGTTTCTCGGACGAACCGGAGGTCATCCACTTGCTTCTCCAGTTCCCCAACACGGCCCTTCAGGAGCTCTACCTGGATGCACTTGTCGCATTTGTAGCAGCCAGAGGCACTAGCGGTGTCCTTGACCTCCCACATACTGCAAGCATCGCACTGAATCAGCTTGCCTGACATTTCCTTCTTTCGTCTCCTCGCCGAAGACTCTCGAGCCAAAGACTCACACTTTTCTCACAGGGCACTTCACTCACTGCCGCTCGCTAAGAGCAGTCTTGCTTAAATTGACTGATAAATTGCCTGATTTACCAATTTACAAACCAAATTCCTCAGTTTTCAACTGTTTTCCCAGCACTGACTCACTTCTCTCCTCCCACTTGGGCTAGAGCCAATCAGTCGTATCTCTTGCTAAACTCCTGCTACTGTTGCTCCCAAAACTACAGCAGTTCTGGTCTGAGCGCAGGTATATGGGACTAGGGGAGAATACGTGTTCGGCACGGACTAGAAGGGTCGAGATGGCCTGTTTCCGTGCTGTAATTGTTATATGTTATATATATATATGTAAAACAACCAATGTGTCAGAGAATATAAAGATCATCCAGGAATCTACCCTAGGTAGCAATGTTACAAAATAACAACATATAACATATAACAATTACAGCACGGAAACAGGCCATCTCGGCCCTACAAGTCCGTGCCGAACAATTTTTTTTTTCCCTTAGTCCCACCTGCCTGCACTCATACCATAACCCTCCATTCCCTTCTCATCCATATGCCTATCCAATTTATTCTTAAATGATACCAACGAACCTGCCGCCACCACTTCCACTGGAAGCTCATTCCACACCGCTACCACTCTCTGAGTAAAGAAGTTCCCCCTCATGTTACCCCTAAACTTCTGTCCCTTTTTGAGATTTTAAAAATCAAGTCTGTAATTTATCCCATCAGATAAAGCATAAAAAGAAGATTAATTTGTCACCTAATTCACTTTCATATCTTCAGTATTAAAAAAGTTATGGCCATTTTCATACTCGGAAATTAGCATCTTGTTCCCTATTGCTTTTCCATTCACTTAATACAAAAGCTGTGATCGAGGACAGTCAAATGGCCATAACTTTCTTAAAAATTAAGAGAACTAAAAGAAATGTTCAGTTATTATAGATTGAAGCATTCTGAAACAAATATGAAACAATCTTACTTAGATGACTTGAAATTAACGCATGTAATTAGTTAGTTACCTAATTGTAGCTAATTACAAAATTCAATTACTAGATCTAAACATCTATCAATTTCTTAAGAATAGATTAACATTTTTAAATAGCCTAAGTGTCCAAATAACATTCACACAATAATTCACAATATAACATAATTTTTAAATCTCATTGTCATGGATTTATAGGCCAAATGGAAGGAATTTAATGTTTAATACCTGTAAATTAATGGCCATTTAAATCAACTTGCCTTTGGGTTTTTCTGGAACGCGACCATTTGGAACGTTGCGGTTTGCAGTGATTTAGTCCCCCATATCTGCATGCCGGTTGGTATGGGGACTAAATCACCGTTTCGCAACTTAAAATACGAACTAAAGGTATCTTAAGGACTACTTTTATACATAAAAATGAACCGCTTTCTTTTACCTGTCACCTACATGAAATCCGTCCCCGTTGTCAGCGTTGACGGTTTTAGGAGCTGATTTTAAAATGACTCCAGCGCTGAACCAGTCGGGCGATTTAAAAAAAAAATTTGACAGAACGCCCGTCGGAACGATTCTTCAACAAAACCTTGCACTCCAACCAAATATAATTCAGGACAAGGTAAGAAAAAAACCATGTTTTAACCCCGCCCCCCCCCCCCCTCAAACGCACCAAAATCGCGCACACGGCCAGTGGCAGAATTGCAGCGCCGCTGAAGGTAAGTATTGTAACATACCTACCCTAGGGGAAGTAAAAGCATTGTGGGATAAAAAGGGAGGAATTCAGAATTGCAACGGAATATGACAGAAGGATGGGAAAAATCATAACTCCAGCTTGTTCAAGGTTTACCATGGGCTAGCGCATATAGGAAGAGATAGGATGCAGAGTCAGATTAATCGCTGTTGGTGATGGAAGGGGATGGGCACAGATTTAGCTGTTTATTGTCAACTGTGCTTTACTTGTGCACAATGTGAGCCAGGGAATGAAAATACGATCGAAAATCAACCCTGCCAAGTAGACCATGTAAACATATACAGATGGACTTCACTGGCCTCAGTTGCAAAATAAAAGGTATTGTTTGGTTCTAATGATCACTTTACCCGCAGAGTAGAGGTATTCCCATGTGGGGATTGTACCACTGGAACTGTGGCACGAATTCTGGCTGAAGAGGTACTACCTATATGGCTGGTGTGCTCTTCAGATAGACTCTGATCAGGGAACACATTTCACAGAGAAGGTAATGAAGGAGGCTTGTGCTTTATTAGGAGTTAAACAGCAATTTCACATTCCTCACCATCCACAGAGTTCTGCAATGATGGATCGAATGAGCAGAACACAAAATAACAGTTTTATTAAAGCCTTGACCGAGATTGGACATGGATGGGTTAAGGTACTCCCAGTCATTCCAATGAAGTTCAGAGCAACCACAGCGAGAGGGATAGGGTTAATACACATGAGCTGATGACAAAGTGAATTATGATTGAACCTACTGAAGATGTAAAAACAACAGAAGCAGAGGTTTGTAACGGAAAGGACACAAAACTGGGTGAGCAACTTATTGCTGTAAAGTTGAACATTGCTGCTGGAAGATCAGAAATATGTGAGAAGATTGATACGGTACAAGTTCGTATAGAGGAGGTGAATTCCTCCCTGAAGGGCAAAATCAAAAGGGTGGAAATGGATATCAGCAACAAGTTAGAACCCATTATTATCACTTCAAAATAACACAGTGATGCCATCAGAGAACTGGAATCTGCAGCTACAGAGATCGTTCAGATAGCTCAAAGACTGAAACATGTTTCTGGGCAATTGGCCAAGATGACTGAAAAATGTCTAGATCTCGAAGGCCATTCTAAACGACAAAATCTAAGGATTGATGGGGTGAAGGAACGAAAAGAAGATGGCAAAGACACTCGTGATTTTGCGGCCCAATTATTTCAAGAGGTACTTAATCTGGATGAGAGACTAAAACTCGACCGGACGCATAGAGCTCAACCAGGACCTGCCGCTCCACCAAGACAGCTTATCTTGAAGCTACACCACACCTCAGTTCTCGAAGACATCATGAAGAAAGTGGCAAACAAAAGAAATCTGATTTTTGAAGGGGACAACATACAAATCCTCAGAGACTATCCAGCCAAAGTCGTTAAGAAAAGAGCACTCTTCACCAAGTCGAGAGTCATCTTCAAAGACATACAAGATCTCAGATATGGCCTAATGTACCCAGCCAAACTCAGGGTCACATGTAAAGGGACTGAATGCTTCTTCACCGATCCTGATGAAGCATTTAAGTTTGTGCAAGATATTGCAAAGGATAAGTAGGATAAGTAACATTTTTGCATAGCTTTGTCACGAAGGTACTTATTTTACGAGGCCACTTAAGTGGACTATGTTTTATTTACCCTGAAGTTATACTGTGTGTTTAAGTCATTCTTTCTGTATTCATTTATAGAGGGGTTATAAAGGGTGTTAGGGTTTACAAAGGGCTTATAATTATTTTATACTGTATGCATTTATACTGGGTTTAAAATTAAAATGTTCTTATAAGATGGCCGATATCATAGAATAAGGGCTGTTAAGTCTGGGCGAAGCTTAGAGATAGAAATGGAATGCATGTGAAAACTTGGGGAGGTGCAGTGAGGCTGAGGGGGAGGGAGGGAGAGAGAGAGATTACTCTCTCCCTGTACAGGTAGGTAGGCGGCGCGGCTCTCGTCAGCAGCGGCCTCTGCAGTCCGTCTGCGTTTTTATTATTTTATGTCTATGTCTTTATGTAGTTTTTGTTATTTTTTTGTTGGGGTATGTGTGTGGGGGGGTGGGGGTGGTGTGGGGGGGAGGGGGTAACTTTTAAATCTCTCCCTGCACGGGAGACCCGAGCTTTTCTTTGTCGGGTCTCCGTTGTCGTTGGGGCTGCAACGAGGAGCGGCCTCCAACATGAAGACCGGGGACTCTGGTGCCGATTACACACCTCACCGTCGCGGAGCTGGCCGAGTCCAGAGCGGGTGGAGCTGTGGTGGACGCTGCTGCGACCCGACCCCCGGAGTTTCGGTGGCTGCAACTGCGGGTTTGGCGGACAGTGACACCGGGAGCCCGCGGGTCCCTGGAGGGAGACCGCTTTTCCGGGCTTCCGCAACGGCGACTTCTCCCGCCCGAGTTGCGGGGTTGAAGAGCTCCTGGAGCGGGGCCTTACAGCACCGCCCCGCGCGGCTTGGAATGGCCGCGGGAGTTTGCGAGCGCACGCCGGGGGCTCTAACAACAAGACCCGGTGTGCGACCTTGCATCACCCGACGTGGCTTAATGGCCACGGGACAATTCGCCATCGCCCGCCGGGGGCTTTGACTTTGACTCTGACATCGGGGGGGGAGAGTGCAGTGGAGAGAGAAGTTTTTTGGCCTTCCATCACAGCAATGTGATGGATGTTTATGTAAATTATGTTGTGTCTTGGGTCTATTTGTTTGTAATGTATGGCTGCAGAAACGGCATTTCGTTTGGACCTCAAGGGGTCCAAATGACAATAAATTGAATTGAAAAAAAAAAAAAACACCGCAGCTGTGTCAACAATCTGAAGTTTTTAACAGCTTATCTAACACACTAACATACTAATAGAAATAAGTCAAGCATTAAGTCCTGTATTTTAATTTAACATTTAACATTTAGCTATGAGAGTTACCAAATTTATGTTATGTTCATATAGTCTGCTCATATTTAGAAGGCGGTTACAAATTGCCCGATAAAAAGACATTTAGGCCTCCTGACAGTTTGCGTGACAGAGCGAGAGGGAATACGGTAGAGAAAGTGGGGGGGTAGGGCTAACGTAATAGAGAATTAGGGGCAGAGGATGGAAGAGTGAGCCGGGGAGAGTTATAGAATCTCATCGAAAGAGAGAATTAGTGAGAATTAGTTAGGAAGTCACGGAAAGTTAGCAGAGTTTAGCAGTGATGGGAGAAGGCGGGAGGTCCATGGATTTGTGCCTGGAAGGTCATGTTTGACTAATCTTCTTGAATTTTTTGAAGAGGTTACTAGGGAAATTGACGAGGGTAAAGCAGTGGATGTTGTCTATATGGACTTTAGTAAGGCCTTTGACAAGGTTCTTCATGGAAGGTTGGTTAAGAAGGTTAAACTGTTGGGTATAAATGCAGGAATAGCAAGATGGATTCAGCAGTGGCTGAATGGGAGAAGCCAGAGGGTAATGGTGGATGGCTGTTTGTCGGGTTGGAGGCAGGTGGCTAGTGGGGTGCCTCAGGGATCTGTGTTGGGTCCTTTGTTGTTTGTCATGTACATCAATGATCTGGATGAAGGGGTGGTAAATTGGATTAGTAAGTATGCAGGTGATACCAAGATAGGGGGTGTTGTGGATAATGAAGAGGATTTCCAAAGTCTACAGAGTGATTTAGGCCATTTGGAAAAATGGGCTGAAAGATGGCAGATGGAGTTTAATGCTGATAAATGTGAGGTGTTACACCTTGGCAGGACAAATCAAAATAGGACGTACATGATAAATGGTAGGGAATTGAAGAATACAGTTGAACAGAGGGATCTGGGAATAACCGTGCATAGTTCCTTGAAGGTGGAATCTCGTATAGATAGGGTGGTAAAGAAAGCTTTTGGTATGCTAGCCTTTATAAATCAGAGCATTGAGTATAGAAGCTGGGATGTAATGTTAAAATTGTACAAGGCATTGGTGAGACCAAATCTGGAGTATGGTGTACAATTTTGGTCGCCCAATTATAGGAAGGATGTCAACAAAATAGAGAGAGTACAGAGGAGATTTACTAGAATGTTGCCTGGGTTTCAACAACTAAGTTACAGAGATAGGTTGAATAAGTTAGGTCTTTATTCTCTGGAGCGCAGAAGGTTAAGGGGGGACTTGATAGAGGTCTTTAAAATGATGAGAGGGATAGACAGAGTTGATGTGATCAAGCTTTTCCCTTTGAGAATAGGGAAGATTCAAACAAGAGGACATGACTTCAGAATTAAGGGACAGAAGTTTAGGGGGAACATGAGGGGGAACTTCTTTACTCAGAGAGCGGTAGCGGTGTGGAATGAGCTTCCAGTAGAAGTGGTGGCGGCAGGTTCGTTGGTATCATTTAAAAATAAATTGGATAGGCATATGGATGAGAAGGGAATGGAGGGTTATGGTATGAGTGCAGGCAGGTGGGACTAAGGGAAAAAAGTTGTTCGGCACGGACTTGTAGGGCCGAGATGGCCTGTTTCCGTGCTGTAATTGTTATATGGTTATATGGGACAGGGCAGAGGTTAATATAGAGAGAGATGGTCGAGTAAGTGTTGATAGGTACTGAATAAGTTGTGGCAAGATGTGGGGAAGTCTAGAGATTGTATTGGAATGTGTGGGGAAGCTGCCGGGGAGCTGAAGGGTGTTTGAGAGGGGAGGAAAGAGAGTGCTCGCTCTGTCTACGCAACTGCTGGTGGTAGTACCAAATTGCTTTAATTCTACCGATTTTGAATCGACTATTTATTTGACATATCAATTTCAGTAAGCTAGTTAATAAGTCCAACATATTAATATAATTACCAAATATTCACCTAGTATTCACTGTATAAAATGATATCTAATCTTTTGGAAATCTGACTCTCCAGATGAATTTATATACTGACCTCCCCTTTTTTCTATTCTGTTCTGTTCAGTCCTTTTTAAAAATTCTGTAAGGAGTGGAGCTAATCGAAATTACCATCTACGGAAGTTTACAAGAATCATTCCATGTTATGCACCAGCAGCATGTCTATATGCTGTGAGTTATAATGTTCTTTTCACTTTTTAGCTTGTCTACTGCATTCTTCATCTATCTTTTTTAAGGCACTTTTCCTGGGAGATACCTGCAGGGGATTGGACTTGGGCTCACCCACCCAGCAACTAAAAGTCTTATTTTAAATACTGTCTTACTCCATTTGAAACAAGGGAAACCATTTAAGCTTTAATGCAAGACGGTCTTTCTAGGAAAACTGGAGGAATCACTTTTTGTAGTTGGAATGTTAGGGCCGTTAATGAGCCAATTAAAAGGGGTAAGGTTTTAGCCCATCTAAAATCTTTTAAAACTGATATAATATTTTTACAGGAGACACATCTTAAAGATGGAGCTCATAATAGGCTGAAGGCTAACTGTATCAAAATTTATACGCATCTAAAACTTCAGTCAAAACTATACAGATTAAAAACTTCCTTGACAATTGCAACCTTCCATCACTCAATGAGGTGGAACAAGAACAATTAGGTGCGGAGATTACAGTAAAAGATATTGAAGAGACTATTAAATCACTGAATAATGGCAAAATGCCAGGCCCAGATGGGTTCAGTAATGAATTCTATAAAAAAAGTCATGAATTAATTTCCTAACCTTTACGAGCCCTTTATATACACGCATTTAAAGAACAGATGTTACCACAAACTTCAGCCGAATCAACTATTACATCGATACCCAAAAAAGATAAAGATCTTGAAGAACCAGGATCATATAGAGCAATAGCTCTTCTAAATATAGATCAGAAAATATTAGCTAAAACTCTGGCAAGAAAACTAAGTATGTACATCAGTAAATTAATATGCCCTGACCAAACTGGTTTATACCTAAGAGACATTCGTTCAATAACTTGAGACATTTGTTTAATATAATGTATTCACACAGAACGATAAACAAAGACTTATCAATTAATTCTTTAGACGCAGAAAAAGCATTTGACCAAGTAGAATGGGAATATCTCTTCACAGTTTTGCAAAAATTCCAACTAGGAAAAAAATGTATTTCATGGATAAAATTGTTATACCTGTATAACAATCCAACTGCCAGAATACTGACTAATCAAACTCTGTCACCTAAATTCCAATTATCCAGTGGCAATAGAGAAGGTTGTGCTCTATCACCAATGTTATTTGCCCTTGCTATAGAACCCTTAGCTGAAAATATAACAGTACATCCAAGCATTCATGGCTATAACACTAAATATACTAATAATAAGATTTTGTTATATGAAGACGATGTACTTTTATATATTAGCAACTCCCAAGTCAGTATCCCAAATATACTAAACCTCATAGAACAATTTGGTTCCTTCTCAGGGTATAGAAAAACTGGAACAAAAGTGAAATTATGCCAATAAAACCTCAAGACCCTTCACATCTCCTAACATTTCCCTTTAGAATTGCCACTGAAAAATTTAAATACCTTCGAGTTTACGTGAATAGAAAATATACCTCTTTATCTCAAGCAAATTTTCCACCATTAATCACCAAATTAAATGCCCTTATTTAATTTTGGAAAATACTTAAGAACTTAAGAATGAGTTAATCAGTAAAGGAACCAATATTGGGAAAAGGAGAATGTAAGCATTGAAGCTAATATGCCAAGGACGGAGATCAGGTAATGGTTAGAATTCTTATGGAAAGGGCTGGTCAGTGGGACTTCATAATGTTAAAGTGGCAGGAGAAACATGTCCCCTAGTAGACAGGAAAGGTATTGCTAAATAGAAACATCAGTTGAAACAGTTTAAACCATAAAGGAAGGAGTTAACTAACACAACTGACAATGGGGTGGTACACAAAATTGCTGGGGAAACTCAGCGGGTGCAGCAGCATCTATGGAGCGAAGGAAATAGGCGACGTTTCGGGCCGAAACCCTTCTTCAGACTGATGGGGGGTGGGGGGTGGGAAAGAAAGAAGGAAAAGGGGAGGAGGAGGAGGAGCCCGGGGGCGGGCGGATGGGAGGGTGGGAGGAGACAGCTAGAGGGTTAAGGAAGGGGAGGAGACAGCATGGGGTGGATTTGTTTTGTTTTTTTTAATTTTTTTAAATAAATTTTATTGAGCCATCAAAAAATGGGTACAGATGCGACTTCCGGTGGTGCCATGGAACAGTTAGAGGCACACCATTTAGCTCCGCTCCGAAAAATGCGTTAAAACGCGTTAAAACACCTGAAAAATAAAAACGGACTGAAGGAAAAACACTTACAGATGCCTGATGTCGCGTAAGTGACGTAATCAGAAATCGACGCGATACCGACTGGATACCGGTATTTTAAATGAAAAGACGGGCTCGCCAAAGAGACCTTCTTACTCCACCTCTGAGAAGATACAGAACTCGAAGGCAGACTCCGCAAGAGGAAAGTGAAGAAACATTTCAGGAATCTGAGGAAGAAAGACTTATCTCTACTATTGAAGTACAAGAACATGACCAAGCTCTAAGATTGACTATGGTAAAGACGTTAGAGAAGTGCTGGCTGAAAAGTTTGGAAACTTAGAAACAAAACTTGATGAACAACTCAATGCTGGGAAAACAGACATTTGTGGAAAAATTGACACTCTACAAGCTCGAATCGAGGAGGTGAATTCCTCTTTGAAAGGAGAAATTAAAAGGGTTGAAGAGGATATCAGTAGCAAGCTGGAACCCTTTCTTCTCAACTAAAAAAACCAAAACGACGCCATCAGAGAACTGGAAGCTGCAACTATGGATATCTCTCAAACAACTCAAAGACTGAAGAAGGAATCCGACCGGGTCTCTGGGCAATTGGCCAAAATGACCGAAAAATGCCTAGATTGCGAAGGTCGTTCTAAACGCCGACATTTAAGGATTGTTGGGGTGAAGGAAGGGAAGGAAGATGGAAAAGATTCTCAGGACTTTGTTGCCAACTTACTCCAACTGGTACTCAATCTGCCTGAGAGACCCAAACTTGACCGGGCACATCGAGCTCAGAGAGCCTGGCCACTAGCTGGAGCTTCGCCAAGACAACTTATTCTGAAACTACACCACCCATCAGTTCTTGAAGATGTCATGAAGAAAGTTGCAAGCGCAAGAAACCTGATGTTTGAAGGAGACAATATAAGAATCTTCAGCGATATCCAGCAGATGTTGTAAGGAAGAGAGCACTTTTCACCAAGTCGTGAATTATCCTCAGAGATATACCTGGCTTAAGATATAGACTAATGCATCCAGCCAAACTAAGGGTCACATACAGAGAATCGGAGCGTTTCTTCACCGACCCAAAAGATGCATTTAAATATGTGCAAGATATAGCAAAGGATATAGCAAAGGACAAGTAGATAAGTAACATTTGGCATAGCTCTGTATGAAAATGCATTGACTTTAACTGATTACTAGCAGGGCTATGCTTTACTTATCCTGCTTATTATTTTGTGTGTTTAATTTAATAATAATAATAATAATAATAAATTTTATTTATGGGCGCCTTTCAAGAGTCTCAAGGACACCTTACAAAAATTTAGCAGGTAGAGGAAAAACATGTAAGGGGAATTAAATAAATAGTAGAGACATGACTAGTACACAAAGTAAAGACAGAATTCAATACAAAACACAATATGAGGCAATTAATGCACAGATGAAAAGGGAGGGGGACGTGGGGCTAAGGATAGGCAGAGGTGAAGAGATGGGTCTTGAGGCGGGACTGGAAGATGGTGAGGGACACGGAATTGCGGATCAGTTGGGGGAGGGAGTTCCAGAGCCTGGGAGCTGCCCTGGAGAAGGCTCTGTCCCCAAAACTGCGGAGGTTGGACTTGTGGATGGAGAGGAGACCGGCTGATGTGGATCTGAGGGATCGTGAGGGTTGGTAGGGGGAGAGGAGGTCAGTGAGATATGGGGGGGCCAGATGGTGGAGGGCTTTGTAGGTGAGGATCAGGATTTTGTAGTTGATCCGGTGGGAGATGGGAAGCCAGTGAAGTTGTTTGAGGACTGGAGTGATGTGATGCCAGGATTTGGTGTGGGTGATGAGTCGGGCGGCTGCGTTCTGGACCAGTTGGAGTCAGTTGATGTAGGTGGAGCTGATGCCAAGGAGAAGTGAGTTGCAGTAGTCCAGTTGGGAGGAGATGAAGGCATGGATGAGTCTTTCAGCAGCGGGAGGTGTGAGAGAGGGTCTGAGTTTGGCGATGTTGCGGAGATGAAAGAAGGAGGTTTTAATGACATGGCGGATGTGAGGCTCAAGGGAGAGGGTGGAATCAAAGATCACGCCAAGGTTGCGGGCCTGGGGAGATGGGGAGACAGTGGTGCCGTCGATGGTGAGAGTGGGGTTATTGATT
The DNA here is from genome assembly GCF_010909765.2 of Amblyraja radiata. Taxonomy (NCBI): domain Eukaryota; kingdom Metazoa; phylum Chordata; class Chondrichthyes; order Rajiformes; family Rajidae; genus Amblyraja; species Amblyraja radiata. The sequence continues at coordinate 60,429,417 of NC_045969.1, forward strand.
TTGCTGAGTGTGGCTTTGGAGCCTATGAGGAGGAATTCTGTCTTATCGCTGTTGAGTTTGAAGAAATTATGTTGCATCCAGGTTTTTATAGCTGGCAAACAGGAGTTGATATGGGAGAGGGGGGGGGGGGGTTGTGGGGGGATTTGGTGCCGAGGTAGATCTGGGTGTCGTCAGCGTAACAGTGGAAGTCCAGAATGAAGTGACGGAGTATCTGACCAAGGGGGAGGATGTAGATGATGAAGAGGAGGGGGCCGAGTACGGAGCCTTGGGGAATGCCTTGAGTGACTGTGGCTGTAGCAGAGGTGTGGTTGTGGAGAGAGATGAAGTGGGATCTGTTGGAAAGGTAGGAACGGAGCCAGCTGAGTGCAGAGCCTTCAATACCGAGGTCTTTGAGTCTGGTGAGCAGGATGTTATGGTTCACTGTATCGAAGGCTGCGCTCAGGTCGAGGAGGATGAGGATGTTGAAGGAACCAGTGTCAGCAGAGGTGATGAGGTCATTGAGGACTTTGAGGAGAGCAGTTTCTGTGCTATGGAGGGGGCGAAAGCCAGATTGGAGGGGTTCAAGTAGGTTATACGCAAGGAGGTGGGAATGAAGTTGCGACGCAACGATACGCTCCAGGGTTTTTGAAAGAAAGGGGAGGTTTGGGATTGGGCGGTAGTTAATGAGAGAGGAGGGATCAAGACCAGGTTTCTTTAAGATTGGTTTAACAGCACCAGTTTTGAAAGCGGAGGGGACAATTCCTTGGGACAATTAGGAGTTGAAGAGATTAGTGAGGTAGGGGCAAAGAACGGGGAGGCAGGACTTCAGCAGGGGAGTGGGGAGAGGGTCGAGGGAGCAGGTAGTGGGTTTGGAAGAACTGATGAGTTTGGAGATTTCAATAGGGGTGACCAGCTCAAACTGGGAGAGGAAGCAGTGTGGAGGAGGGGTAAGGAGGTCAGTGGAGATGTTGAAAGGAGGGGCCTTGGTAGGTGGTGGAGTAGATGCTGGGGAGTCGGATACAGGGGATAAAGATTGATAGATGGTGCTGATTTTATCAGCGAAAAAGTGGAGGAATGATTTGCAGAGAACCGGAGTAGAGGTATATCTGATTTCTCTTTCTTTCCTTTTTTCATTTTCATAATTTAGGTTATAAGGTTAAAAATGAAGCTGTACAATAATTGTATAATTTTAGATGCCGAATGTTTTATCTTTGTACAATTGCTTCTAATAAAATTTAAAAAATTTAAATAAAAAGTTATCAGGTACATCCAAGAGTTAATAAAACATTGCATGAACTTAAGAATGAGTTAATCAGTAAAGGAACCAATATTGGGAAAAGGAGAATGTAAGCATTGAAGCTAATATGCCAAGGTACATCCAAGAGTTAATAAAACATCAGATAAAGAGGTATATTTAATACTTAATAGTCATGAGATTTACTAAATCTAGGTAACGGTCAAATAATTTGTTTATACATAAAAGGTGGTTAATAACTATCCGATGAAAAGGGCTAGAATTCCCAGCAGTTGGCTCGAGGCTTGAGGAGGTTGCCCACTGTGGAGAAGAGGGTTCTGTGGTTTAGGCAGGGATCGGTGAATATGGAGGAGAGGTAGGCAGATTTTACTCCTTTATATGCATTTATAAGGGGGTAGAGAGATATAATGTGTTTTAAAAAATCTTTAAAAATGTTCGTATAAAATGGCCAACTTATCTGAGATGGAAATGGAATGTGTGGGAAAAAGAAGAGGATCCATGGGAGACGAGCAGGGAGAGTGATGAATGTCTCGCTGAACAACTCAGCTGTGAAAACAATTTAAACTTAAAATAATGATATAACACACTAACAAACATACGAAGCCATCTATTTTAATTTAATACTTAATAGTCATGAGATTTACTAAATCTAGGTAACGGTCAAAAAATTTGTTTATACATAAAAGGTGGTTAATAACTATCCGATGAAAAGGGCTAGAATTCCCAGCAGTTGGCAGGGCAGAGTGAGAGGGAATATCAGATTCAGATTCAACTTTAATTGTCATTGTCAGTGTACAGTACAGAGACAACGAAATGCAGTTAGCATCTCCCTGGAAGAGCGACATAGAATCTGATTTCAATAAATAAATCTATTTACATGTATACAGACATAGTGTTTTTCCTGTGGGCGGAGTGTCCGGGGGGGAGGGGGGGGGGGGGGGGGGGGTGATTGGCAGTCACCGAGGTACATTGTTGAGTAGAGTGACAGCCGCCGGGAAGAAGCTGTTCCTGGACCTGTAGGTCCGGCAACGGAGAGACCTGTAGCGCCTCCCGGATGGTAGGAAGGTAAACAGTCCATGGTTGGGGTGAGAGCAGTCCTTGGCGATGCTAAGCGCCCTCCGCAGACAACACTTGCTTTGGACAGACTCAATGGAGGAGAGCGAGGAACCGGTGATGCGTTGGGCAGTTTTCACCACCCTCTGCAGTGCTTTCCAGTCGGAGACAGAGCAGTTGCCATACCATACTGTGATACAGTTGGTAAGGATGCTCTCGATGGTGCAGCGGCAGAAGTTCACCAGGATCTGAGGAGACAGGTGGACCTTCTTCAGTCTCCTCAGGAAGAAGAGACGCTGGTGAGCCTTCTTGACCAGAGTTGAGGTATTGTGGGTCCAAGAGAGGTCATCGGAGGTGTTGACCCCCAGGACCCTGAAGCTGGAAACACGTTCCACCTCCGTCCCGTTGATGTGGATGGGGGGGTGCGTGCCGCCCCTAGACTTCCTGAAGTCTACAATGAGCACCTTGGTCTTCTTGGAGTTAAGGGCCAGGATGTTGTCAGCGCACCATGCTGCTAGGAGCTGGACCTCCTCCCTATAGGCCGACTCATCGTTGTTGCTGATGAGGCCAATCACCGTTGTATCATCTGCATACTTGATAATGGTGTTAGTACCATGTACAGGTGTGCAGTCGTAGGTGAAGAGGGCGTAGAGGAGGGGGCTCAGCACACAGCCCTGTGGAACGCCGGTGTTCAGGGTGAGGGTTGAAGAGGTGTGCTTGTCTAACCTAACAGACTGGGGTCTGTTGGTTAGAAAGTCCAGTATCCAATTGCAGGTTGCAGAGGGAGGGGTCGATGCCCAGGTCACCGAGTTTGGTGATCAGTTTAGAGGGTATAATGGTGTTGAATGCTGAGCTGCAATCGATGAACAGCATTCTAACGTAAGTGTCTCTGTTGTCGAGGTGGGAGAGGGCGGAGTGAAGTGCCGTTGAGATGGCATCCTCCGTACTCCTGTTCTTGCGGTAGGCAAACTGATAGGGATCCAATGTGGGTGATAGGCAGCCTTTGAGGTGTGCCAGGACCAGCCTCTCGAAGCACTTGGTGATGATGGGGGTAAGTGCAACTGGGCGGAAGTCGTTGAGGCTTGCCGCAGTGGAGTGTTTTGGCACCGGCACGATGGAGGTGGTTTTAGATGTTAGAGAGGTGGTCGAGGAGGGGTAAGGTAATTAAGATTTAGGGGGGTAGGGGGTAGAGGAAGGAAGACTGAGAAGGGGAGAATTACATAAAGTTATTGGAAGGGGGATTTAGTGTGGATTAGTAAGGCAACCTGGGAAATTTAGGATAGTCAAGTAGAGAAGAGAGTAAGTCAGATGACCAGGCAGAGGGTAGGGGTTAATAGAGAAAGAGGGGTTAAGTAAGTGAAGATAGGCATTGGGCAAGTTGTAGTAAGATGCGAGGATGTTTAGAAACAGTATTAGAATGATTGGGGTAGTTGTGGGACATAAGCTTAAACATAAAGCCACTATAGCAGATAAGGAGGGTAGGTATATCATAGATCTGGGGAGATATATTCTACCCCACTTACTATGGTGAATATCTACACTCCCAACCTTGACAACCCACTATTTTTTAATAAAATAATTATTATAATCTCAGATTCCACCCAGCAAAATCTGATAATTGGAGGAGACTTCAATTGTGTTCTGGATCAATATCTGGATAAATCCTCACAACAAAGGAGATATAATACAAAATCAAAATCTAGCGAACTCCTAAACACGTATATAAAAATACAAATATAACCTACATATGGAGGATTGCGAATCCATCTGGAAGAGAATATTCCTTCTATTCAGCCGTGCACAAAACATATACATGTATTGATTACTTTCTGGTGGACACAAAACTAATACCTTTTACAACAAATCCCAAATATCATAATAATATTATTTCCGATCATTCTCCTCCAACATTCTCCCTAAAACTAGAAGGAATGTACAATAAAAAACGTTCTGGAGATTTAATCCTCAAATATTAACTGATCCAGCTTGCTGTGAATATCTGAAGCAACAAATGGAATTGTTTTATGGGACAAATGACACACCAGGTATTTCGGCTTCGTTATTATGGGAATTTTTTAAGGCCTTTTTTTGTAGGTTCTATTATCTCATATCAAGCATATCAAAATAAAAATAATAGGATGGAACAACTGGAATTAGAAGAACAGATCAGGCAGCTGGATTCAGAAAATGCTATAGATCCTTCTTTGGATAAACACAATAAGATAGCAGTATTAAAATTCAAGTTAAATCAAATTCTCTCTGCAAGAGTTATCAGGCTATTTCAAATTACTAAACAGAAAAACTTTGAATTCGGCGACAAACCGCATAAACTTCTAGCACGCCAGTTGAGAAAAATGGAAAAAGATCAAAGATCAAAGAAAAAAAGAAATAGATCAGAAAAAGGAGAGTTGTTTACACTCCCTAAAGATATCAACAAAAGATTTTTACAATTCTATCAACATTTATACACATCTAAAACTTCAGTAGAAATGATAAAAATTAAAAACTTCCTCGACAATTGCAATCTTCCGTCACTTAACGCAGCGAAACGTGAAGAAGTAGGAGCGCAGATCACAATAAAATAAATTGAAGAGACTATTAAATCACTGAATAATGGTAAAACGCCAGGCCCAGACGGGTTTAGTAATGAATTTTATAAAAAATGTTATGATTTAATCTCCCCTCGTTTACAAGCCCTTTATATACACGCATTTAAAGAACATACACTAACACAAACTTTAGCTGAATCAACTATTACACTGATACCCAAAAAAGATAAAGATCTCGAAGAGCCGGGATCATATAGCTCTGCTAAATACAGATCAGAAAATATTAGCTAAAACCCTGGCAAGAAGACTAAGCAAATACGTTAGTAAATTAATACATTTTGATCAAACTGGGTTTATACCCAAGAGACACGCGTTCAACAACTTGAGACGCCTGTTTAATATAATGCACTCACATGGAACAATAAAAGAAGACATGAATTATTTCATTAGATGCAGAAAAAGCATTTGACCAAGTAGAATGGAAATATCTTTTTACAGTATTGCAAAAATGTCAATTAGGAGAAAACCTAATTTCATAGATAAAGTTGTTATATGACAAGTCGATTGCCAGAATACTGACTAATCAAACACTCTGACCTAAATTTCAGTTATCTAGGGGCAATAGACAGGGGTGTGCATTATCACGTCTGTTATTTGCGCTTGCGATTGAACCTTTAGCTGAAAACATAAGAGTACATCCGAATATTCATGGCTATAATACTAAATATTCTAATAATAAAATATCGTTGTATGCAGATGTCATACTACTATATATTACCAATTCCCAAGTTAGTGTTCCAAACATACTAAATCTTATAGAGGAAATCGTATAGAGGAGGAACAGGTGTATAGCCACTTTTTTCTTTTTTTCTCTTTTTCTTTTCTTATATCTTTATTCAATCTTTGACCACACTACTTTGGTAGTCTAGGGGTCCTATCTTGTCATTTTTCACTTTTTCCCTCTCTTGTTCATTCTCTTTTCTTTCCCCTCATTTCCAGGTTAAAAAGTCAAAATTGAAGCTGTACAAAAACTGTATAATTTTACATGCCGAATATTTTATTCTTGTACATTGCCATATAATATAATATAATATATTATATGGCAATTGTACAAGAATAAAATATTCGGCATGTAAAATTATACAGTTTTAATTGCTTTTAATAAAAATAAAAAAAATAAAAAAAATAAAAACAAAATGGGTACAGATTATGTTGCCATATCCAATCTCATTTTTTCCAAATGTACATATCAAAACAGAACATTTGAGTATTATACAAACAATATGGACGGGCATGTTTATAAAAAACAGCATTAAAAATAAATAAATAAACAAACAGGCAGATAGATAAATAAATAAATAGGTGAGAAAAAAGTGAATAATAAAAATAAAAGTAAATAAATACATAAGTAAAGCACAGAAGGCGACGACAGTACATAGGGAGCAGTTCAGTGTAATAATTATTTGTGAAGACTCTGGTTTCTAAAGCTTCTAAAGCTTGTTTCTATAGTCTTAGAAACATAGAAACATATCCCTTACTCATAATTTCATTAAAATGGATAGTTTAGAGTGTAGATAGGTTTGTGTTGTGTGTCAATATTCTTCTGTACAAGAAATGACATAAATGGTTGCCAGATTTTATTAAATTGGTTGACTCTATCTTTTAGAACATATCTTAATCTTTCTAAATGTAATGTACTGGTCAAGTCATGAAGCCACATTCTGAATTGGGAGCTGTTGTTATTTTCCATGACATGAGCAGTAGTTTCTTTGCCGTAATGAGACAGTAGGAGAGGAATTGTCGTTGAGCAGTTGTGAGTTGTCTTGATGTTTCAGATACCGCAAAGATGATTAATAGGGATTTTGGGTTTAATGGGATGTTAAGAATGTCTGAGATATTCTTAAATATATCAGACCAGAGAGAGGTGAGTTTAGTGCACGAAACAAAGTTAGGAATAAAAGTAGCATCTGAGGAGTGACATTTATCACAAGCAGGAGGAACATTTGGATATATACTGTGTATTTTTGCCTTGGAGTAGTGAAGTATGTATAATGTTGAACTGTATGAGGCAGTGTCTAGCATTGTTTGAGCACCTATGTATAAGCTTGAGGCTTTCCTCCCATATTTCATCTGGTATTTGTACATTTATGTCTTTTTCCCAATTGATCTTATACTTGCTAGAGGATGGAGAGGTTATTGATAGAAGGACATCATACATATAGGAGATGAATTTGTCTTTATATGGTGATGTTTTAAGCCAGTCATCTATTTGAGACTGCCTCTCAACTTCAAATCCCACCAGATGCTTTCGTATATAATCCCTGATTTGCAAGGATCTGAACAAGTTACTATTTGGGAGTTCAAATTTATTTTGTAGCTGTGTAAAGGTGGCAAACGCACCATTGATACGTAAGTCTCTGACACTGTGGATTCCTAATTCACTTCATGTGGAGAAAGTCTTATCTAAAATAGGTGGCTTGAATGTGGGGTTGTTTGCGAGAGATATAGGTTTAAGTTCAAAATGGGTTCTGATTTACTTCCATATACGTATCAAATTGTGTATAACAGGATTAAATCCATAATATGATTTATCAATTGAAGTAGGAGTTAGGAGGATGGTACCTATTGGGTATGGATGACAATCTTGTTTTATTTTTAGTCAATTCAGAGGGATGTTTGAGGTGTCAAGCCGGAAAGCAAAGGACTTGATGGCAGAGGCCCAGTAATATAATCTGAAATTTGGAAGAGCAAGCCCGCCCTTAGATTGTGATTTGTAGAGCTGATTTTTGTTGAACCTATGAGTTTTGTAATCCCACAAGAAAGGTATTATCTGTCTGCGTTCGTTTTGAATCTGTGGGTTTGTTGATTGGGAGCTTCTGGACATCTGAATTTCCCTGAGGGGATCAATAAAGTATTTATTATTATTATTATTATTATTATTATTATTATTATTATTATTATTATTATTATTATCGAATCTAATCTCTTAAAAAATGTATTTGTAAGAGAAATAGGAATGTTCTGAGCTAGATATAGTAGCTGGGGTAAGAAGATCATTTTAATGATCTTCCGAGTAAGGAGATTGGAAGAGTTTTCCAGAATTGGATTTTGCTTTTTAGGTTTTCTAACAAGGGAAGGAAATTGGCCTGTAGAAGGGAAGAGTAACGCTTTGTAACTTCAATCCCTAGATAGGTAAATTTATCTGTTGTAACTCTGAAAGGAAAATTCTCCAATGTATCTGAGGGGATGGTATGAACTGGCAACAGTATACTTTTATTGCAGTTAATAGTGTAGCCTGAACATGTACCAAACAGGTAATTTTTTTCCAGTATCATTGGAATAGTAGTTTGAGGTTCCATTATGTACAGGAAGATATCATTCGCGTACAAAGATATTTTATCTGTAGTCTCTTTCGTGTCGTAACCATGAATACAGGGATCTAATCGAATAGTCTGAGCAAGAGGTTCTATAGCAAGGGCAAATATTAATGCTGATGGGGGCAGCCCTGTCTTGTTCCCCTGAACAAATTAAAGGGAGATGAGAGCGTTTGGTTTGTGAGAGTTTGTGCTGTCGGATTTTTATACAGAAGCTTAATCCATTCCAAAAAGTTGTATCCAAAGTTAAATCTCTTGAGGAACTCGAATATGTATGGCCATTCAATCTGGTCAAATGCTTTTTCCACGTCAAGCGTGAGTATAGCCTTCCTTCTCTTTTTGTCTACATGATCTTAAACAGATGTCTCAAGTTAAAAGTGGATTGTCTATTAGGTATGAACCCAATTTGATCTTTGTGTATTAATTTAATTATTAATGGGCTTAATCTGTTGGCTAAGATTTTAGCAAATAGCTTGCCATCTATATTTAGCAGTGAGATTGGACGGTATGAACTTACTTCTTGGGCATCTTTTCCTTTCTTATGAATCACTGTAATTGTTGCTTCAGTTAGTGTCGGTGGTAGGATGCAGTCCGATTGTGCTTGTCTATCCATTCTATATATATATAGGTCAGAGTATCATTAAATTTCTTGTATAATTCACTTGGAAGCCCATCTGGGCCTGGTGCTTTACCTGTTTTAAGAGACAAAGTGGCTTTTTGAATCTCTATAACAGGGAGATCAAAGTTAAGACCATTGCATTCTTCTTCACTCAATTTAGGGAGATTGCATTTATTAAGAAAGTCATTCATGACAGGGCAATTTGCGGTGCATCTGGGCTTATATAGGCTGGAATAAAACTCTAAGAATCCATCTTATGCCTTTGGATTTTGTTAGCATTGTTCCATTGTTACTGTTGATTTTATGTATTGTTCGGTCAGTCTCCATTTTTCTTAGCTGTCGTACCAATAATTTGTGCGGTCTCTCCGAATTCAAAGTATTTTTGTTTGGTGTATAAAAATGCCTTGCTTATTTGTGCAGAGAGTAATTGATTATATTGATATCTCAAATTTGTTATTTTCCCATGTAAATCAGGGGAGGGAGAGAGTGTGTTATCCCTGTCCAGTTGTTGCATCTGTTTTTCTAATTCTTCTATTTTTATTTTAATGTTTTGTTTCCTTGAAATTTCGAATGAGATTACACATCCCCTCAAATAGGCTTTAAAGGCCTCCCACAATGTGGCAGGGGTGGTTTCTGGGATATCATTTGTTTCAAAATAAATATTAATTTGGGTACAGTTTTGGTCTCCTAATTTGAGCAAGGACATCCTTGTGATTGAGGCAGTGCAGTGTCGGTTCACAAGATTGATCGCTGGAATGGCGGGACTGTCATATGAGGAAAGATTGAAAAGACTAGGCTTGTATTCACTGGAGTTTAGAAGGATGAGGGGGGATCTTATAGAAACATAAAATTATAAAAGGACTAGACAATCGTCATCGCCATCTGCCATTTAGACACCATCGTCAAAAAGATGGCGCCTAGCTGCGGCGACATTTTGCGAACAGCACGAAGAATAGCACAAAGAAAAACAGTAAAATACAGCATTTATGAACTTACCTGCATCAGGAAATCCACTGGAATCAACACCGTAAGTAGCGAGCTGCTAATGCATTTAGTGCGCCGGTAAGGGAATCCACGAGGTTAGCCCCGATCAGGGAACCCCCGGTCAGAGGGAATTCCATAACCTCGCGGAGGAGTGCAGGCACAACAAGAACCTTACCTGCAAACACCGGGGAGGCCATCATGGAGTCCTGGAATCTAAGCCGTCGGGCAGGATCTCCCATCAGCAACGGAGCTGGAGGTGCCGATTGTAAAGCGGCCTTTTCACGGGGCGACTTGACGCAAGAGTTAACCAGAGTTTAACATCGTGGGAACCTCGTGCGATAACAGTACGGCATTCGTGGACCACCGTGGACCACCGTAGCGCTAACGGCAGGTAATCGTGTATCTTGGTCACTCGGGAGAAAATTCAAGAAAGTTTGAATTTCTCCAAGAGTGACTTGTACACTTGTGGTTGAGCATTGCAACATTATATGGACGTAGTGGCCAGTGCGATATCCGTAATAACTCTTGCGGGTACCGTGGGAACTCCTGCGAACGGTGAACCCGGAAGCTAGACAGAGGGGACAGAAGGTGAGTAAAAATTGTCTTCTGTGGGATTGAATTTAAAAAATAAATAAAAATAAAGATTTGCATCCGCATATGGACATCAACTTATTCATGAGTTATGTTAATGAGATTCAAGAAAATAACTATAATCTTTAAAAGGGACTTTAAAAGGGACTTTACTGAAAGGTTACGCATTTTTATGGTCCGTGAGAAATTTTTCACATGTACTTCTTTGAGAGATACAGGTCGGAGTCCTCGCCGACTAGCGATCGATGCCTTTCCGAAGCAGGGTCCGGAACGCTACCAATCAATGTTGTACAGAGACCCGTGTAAGGAGTGAACTGCACATGCTGGTTTAAACCGAAGACAGACACAAAAAGCTGGAGTAACTCAGCGAGTCAAGCAGCATCTCTGGAGAAAAATAGCTGATGTTTCGGGACGAGACACATCTTCAGACTCAATTCCGATTAGGCTGTCTGAAGAAGGGTTCCGATTCGAATCGCCACCTATTCTTTTTCTCCAGAGATGCTGCCTGACCCGCTGACTTACTCCAGCTTTTTATGTTTTTCTTCCCAGATCTGACTTACCTGCTGAGTTACACCAACATTTTGTGTCCTTCTGTGCGTATTAACCAGCATTAACCAGCATCTGCAGTTCCTTTAGACATTACCTAACTTCAGATTTTAGAGATATAGCGCGTGGGAACTCCTGCGAACGGTAAACCCGGAAGCTGGACAGAGGGGACAGAAGGTGAGTAAAAAAGGTGTTCTCAATATCGACAAGGGAACATGTGTCCTTCGAGGACGTCCCACCTAATTGTCATTGTTGGATAATCTTTTTAACAGGAACACTTGCAGAATGCTCCCAGAAAATCTCAAAGAAAGGGGGTAAAGCGTGTCAGAGATGTTTTTGCCATGTTGCTCTATTCAGTTTCTATATTGTTTCAGTTTCTATATCTATATTGTTGCTCTATTCAGTTTCCCAGGGGGTCGGGACAGGACTGGAGTTGGGAGGGAAAGGTGGGGGAGTCGAGGGGGAGACAGATGGGGGTGTCTTCATTTACTGGCGGCGGGTGTCTGTCACTGAAACAGGCAGGTGAGATTTCACATCCACCTTGTGTGTGCCTCTCTCTCTCTCTCTCCCTCCCTCTTACACAGGCTGAGAGACTCTGCCTCTGTGAGTGTACGTCTCTTTCTCCCCCTCTCCCACACACAGTAAGACCGAGGTACTGTGCTCAGTCCATCTGTGTCTCCCACATACACAGTAAAACATGTCTCCAAATGAGCCAATTCAACCAAGGGAGGATATTTATAGTGTGTGAAAAAAAAAGTTACATCATTTGTGTCACGTGTAGTTCACGATGTTCATTCAAGATTTAACGCGAAAGCTCGGGAGACGGACAAGTCACTCGCACAAATAACAGAAATGCCGAGTACCGTGGGAACTCTTTATCTACCCCCCGTTATATCGTGCGAGACTCGTGCTGGACCACGACCACTTCACTCTGGTGACATCTTGCGTCAACTCGCCCCGTGAAAAAGCCCCATTAGGGAATTCCCGCTCAGGGGATTCCCCGACCTCGCGGAGACCCGTAAGTACTGTACCTGTAAACAGCAAGGAGGGCTCCATAGAGTACGGAAACGTGGCTGTCAGGCAGGACTACAGGTCAGACTGAAGCACAGGGGACTTCAGCCCCCTCTCCCTACTATCCTACTGGCCAATATACAGTCACTAGAAAACAAAGTGGAGGTCTTCAGGGCAAGGCTGCTTTACCAAAGGGAGCTGAAGGGAATGCTCTGTGTTCTGTTTCACAGAGACATGCTCACCCCCAGCTCCCCAGACTCAGCGGTCCTGCCTGAAGGTTTCTCCATCCACTGTATGGACCGTACGCAGGCAACAGGGAAAGGGAGAGGAGGGGGCGTCTGCCTCATGGTCAACTCTGCGTGGTGCTCAGATGTGGCCATTCTGTCCAACTCATGTTCTCCACCATGTGCAGACGTGGCGCCGACGGACGGGGGGGGCCGAAGCAAAGAGGTCGAAGCCAAAGAGGCCGAAACGCCAATAAATCGAAAGATTACGAAGACGAAACGCCAACTAACCGAAAGGATGGGACGCCTAAATACAAACTAACCAAAAAGCTGCGTCGCCTAAAAGCCAACGAACCGAAAAGCTGCGTCGCCTAAAAGCAAACTTACCGAATGGCCGCTCTGTCGAAATGCCACCTACCCGAAAGGCGGCGTCGCCTACACGGCAACGGACCGACTGCCGCTCAACAGAAAAGTCCAATAACGCACATGATGTTGCAGGGGGGCGGGACTTGTCAGCGATTAGTCCAGACCCCAGCGTCCATCACATCACTGTGAAGGCATAAACATTGTCCCGAAGCTCCGCTCCACCCGACCCACAGCCCGCGGAGGGTGGCCGTGGGAGACTGGGGGCTGTCCCGAGGGATGCGCACCTTTGGCCGCTTTCAACTTGATGCTTGGGTTCAGATTGCCCAGTCACCTATGGCTTGTGTGGAAAAATGAACCCCACAGCTCCCGTCTCCCCCTTCTCTCTCCCCTCTCTCTTTCCCCCTCTATCTCTCCCTTTCCTCTCTCCCTTCTCTCTCCTCCTCTCTCTCCCGCCTCCTCTCCCTCCCCTCTTCTCTCTCTCCTCCTCTCTCCTCTCTCTTCTCTCTCTCCTCCTCTCTCTTCCCCTCCTCTCTCTTCCATTCCTCTCTCCCCCCCTTCTCTCCCCTTCTCTCTCTCCCCCCCTTCTCCTTTCTCTCTCTCCCCTTCTCTACCCCTTGCCTCCTGCCTCCTGCTGTACTCACTCTATACTCATGACTGCGTAGCCTGTCATAGTGCGAACTGCATCATCAAGTTCGCTGACGACACCACTGTTTGGGACGTATCATTGATGGGGACGAGTCAGAGTATAGAAGTGAGATCGACTGACAAAATGGTGCCAGCACAATAACCTGGCCCTGAACACTAGCAAAAACAAGGAACTGATTGTGGACTTTGGAAGGGGTAGGATGGGGACCCACAGTCCCGTTTATATCAACGAGTCGATGGTGGAGAGGGTCAAGAGCTTCAAATTACTGGGCGTGCATATTTCTGAAGATCTCTCCTGGTCTGAGAACACTGATGCAATTATTAAGAAAGCACATCAGCGCCTCTACTTCCTGAGAAGATTACGGAGAGTCGGTATGTCAAGAAGGACTCTCTCTAACTTCTACAGGTGTACAGTAGAGAGCATGCTGTCCGGTTGCATCGTGGCTTGGTTCGGCAACTTGAGCCCCCAGGAGCGGAAAAGACTACAAAAAGTAGTAAACACTGCCCAGTCCATCATCGGCTCTGACCTCCCTACAATTGAGGGGCTCTATCGTAGTCGCTGCCTCAAAAAGGCTGGCAGCATCATCAAGGACCCACATCATCCTGGTCACACATTTATCTCCCCGCTACCTTCAGGTAGAAGGTACAGGAGCCTGAGGACTGCAACTTCCAGGTTCAGAAATAGCTACTTCCCCACAGCCATCAGGCTATTAAACTCAACTGAAACAAATCTCTGAACATTAATACACAATTATCTGTTTATTTGCACTTTATCTGCTTATTAATTAATGTGTGTATATATTTATATAAAGGTATATGGACACACTGATATGTTCTGTATTCATGCCTACTATGTTCTGTTGTGCTGAAGCAAAGCAAGAATTTCATTGTCCTATCTGGGACACATGACAATAAACTCTCTTGACTTGACTTGACTTGACAAGCTAGATACAGGAAAAATGTTCCCAATGTTGGGCGAGTCCAGAACCAGAGGCCACAGTCTTAGAATAAAGGGGAGGCCATTTAAGACTGAGGTGAGAAAATGTTTTCACACAGAGAGTTGTGAATTTGTGGAATTCCCTGTCACAGAGGGCAGTGGAGGCCAAATCATTGGATGCATTTAAGAGAGAGTTAGATAGAGCTCTGGGGGCTAGTGTAATCAAGGGATATGGGGAGAGGGCAGGGACAGGCTATTGATTGGGGACGATCAGCCATGATCACAATCACGACTCCTGCAACAATTTTCTATGTTTCTATGTTTCTATGTTAAATATTCACAAAACTCTTTTTCAGTTAGTAGCTGCGGGTTCAGTCTCCAGGTTCTATGTGATGAGGTCGTGTTTTTCAAGTAGAGCGAAAAAGTGAGAGGACTGTGATCTGAGATTCCATGATTTTATCTTCTCCTCAAAATCCACAAACCTGACTGTCCTGGCAGACCGATTGTTTCTGCCTTTTGGTGTCCTACCTAACTATTTCCACATACCTCAACTCCCATCCCCCCTGGTTAAATCCCTCCCTACCTATGTTCAAGACACCTCACACGCTCTTCATCTATTCCAGGACTTCTGTTTTCCAGGCCCCCGTTCCCTCATCTTCACCATGGATGTCCAGTCACTCTACACCTCCATCCCCCACCAGGAGGGTCTCAAAGCCCTCCGTTTCTTCCTCGACCGGAGAACCAACCAATCCCCGTCTACTAATAGTCTCCTCCGCCTAGCGGAGCTGGTCCTTACCCGCAATAACTTTTTGGTTGACTCCTCCCATTTCCTCCAAATACAAGGCAGAGCTATGGGCATGTGCATGGGGCCTAGCTATGCCTGCCTCTTTGTAGGGGTACGTCGAACAATCCTTGTTCGAGGTGTACCGTGGCCCTATCCCCGAACTCTACCTCTGCTACATTGATGACTGCATTGATGCTACCGCCTGTGCCCACACACAACTCACTGACTTCATCCATTTCACCACTAACCTCCATCCGGCACTCAAATACACCTGGACCATTTCCAACATTTCCCTACCATTTCTTGACCTCACTATCTCCATCGCAGGTGATTGACTACTGACCGACATCCACTATAAACCCACTGACTCCCATGGCTATCTGGACTACACTTCTTCCCACCCTGCTTCCTGTAAGGACTCCATCCCCTACTCCCAATTCCTCCATCTATGCCGCATCTGCTCCCAGGATGAGGTGTTCCACGCCAGAGCATCGGAGGTGTCCTCATTCTTCAGGGAACGAGGGTTCCCCTCTTCTATCATAGATGGGGCTCTCACCAGGGTCTCTTCTATACCCCATGACTCTGCTCTCACTTTCAATCCCCCCACTCGTAACAAGGGCAGAGCCCCCCTTGTCCTCACCTTCCATCATACCATCCGTCACATACATCAAATAATCCTTCGACATTTTCGCCACCTCCAACGGGATCCCACCACTGGCCACATCTTCCCATCTCCTCCCCTGTCTGCTTTCTGCAGAGACCGCTCCCTCCGTAACTGCCTGGTCAATTTGTCCCTTCCCACCCGAACCACTGCCTCTCTGGGCACTTTCCCTTGCAACCGCAGGAAATGCTACACTTGTCGCTTTACCTCTTAACTCCATTCAAGGACCCAAGCAGTCTTTCCAGGTGCGGCAAAGGTTTACCTGCACCTCCTCCAACCTCATCTATTGCATCCGCTGCTCTAGGTGTCAGCTGCTCTACATCGGTGAGACCAAGCGTAGGCTTGGCGATTACTTCGCCGAAATCCTCCGCTCGGTTCGCAATAACCAACCTGATCTCTCGGTGGCTCACCACTTCAACTCCCCCCTCCCATTACGAATCCAACCTTTCTGTCCTGGGCCTCCTCTATGGCCAGAGAGAGGACCACCATAAATTGGAGGAGCAGCACCTCATATTTCGCTTGTGCAGTCTGCGCCCCAGCGGTATGAACATTGACCTCTCTAATTTCAGGTAGTCGCTCTTTCTCGTCCCATTCTCTGCTCTCCTTCAGTCCACTGGCTTCACCTCTCCCTTTCTTCTTCTCGCTCCCTCCACCCTCACATCAGTCTGAAGAAGGGTTTCGAACCAAAACATTGCCTATTTCCTTCGCTTCATAGATGCTGCCTCACCCGCTGAGTTTATCCAGCATTTTTGTCTACCTTTTGTATACCATTTCAAGCAGGGTGCAAGGCCACCAAATTCAAGTCCAGTTCCATACCATTTCAAGCAGGGTGCAAGGCCACCGAATTCAAATGCAGTTTCATACAATTTCAAGCAGGGGCAAGGCCATCAAATTCAACTGCAGTTTCAAACCATTTCAAGCATGGGCAAGGCCACCAAATTCAAATGCAGTTTCATGCCATTTGAAGCAGGGTGCAAGACTACCTAATTCAAATGCAGTTTCGTACCATTTCATGCAGGAAGCAAGGCCACCAAATTCAAATGCAGTTTCATATCATTTCAAGCAGGGTGCAAGACCAACAAATTCAAATGCAGTTTCATACCATTTCATGCAGGGTTCAAGTGCAGTTTCATACCATTTCAAGCACGGTGCGAAGCCACCAAATTCAAATGCAGTTTCATACCATTTCATTCCGGGTTCAAGTGCAGTTTCATACTAATTCAAGCAGGGGCAAGGCCACCAAATTCAAATGCAGTTTCATACCATTTCATGCAGGGTTCAAGTGCAGTTTCATACTAATTCAAGCAGGGTGCAAGGCCACCAAACTCAATTGCAGTTTCATACTATTTCACACAGGGTGCAAGGCCACCAAATTCAAGTGCAGTTTCATACCATTTCAAGCAGGGTGCAAGGCCACCAAATTCAAATGCAGTTTCATACCATTCCATGCAGGGTGCAAGTGCAGTTTCATACCATTCCAAGCAGGGCGCAAGACCACCTAATTCAAGTGCAGTTTCATACCATTTCAAGCAGGGTGTAAGGCCACCAAATTCAAGTCCAGTTCCATACCATTTCAAGCAGTGTGCAAGGCCACCGAATTCAAATGCAGTTTCATACCATTTCAACCTATTTGAAGAGTTGACTAAATTTAACAAATAGAATCAATTCTCCACACAGGGACATTGATATCTATGATATCTATTTGTTAGATATAAGGGAGAAAGGTTTTCTAAAAAACTAGAAACGCAAGGTTAAAGTTAACTCTGGGGGAAGACAGAGATGGAAGGTTGGCAGAGACATTGATTGATGATTTATTTCAACCACAAGTAACCATTGTATCATGAGGATATGGTAATGTCGTAGTTATTATGCTTGGGTGAAGCAGTTTGGGTTTGTTTAGACTGTTTCTAGATATGCATCGATAAGGCCTTTAATAAACTGCTCCTATGAGCTGTTTTATTTTGTGTCTGTGCCTATCATCTTACAGAGGCCCGAGAGCTGTTGTAGAGTCGCAGAGGGAGGAATCTGCAACGTTCCATTCGCATTTCAAAACAAGTGGGCTTGAGGAAGCCGCTGATTGGTGGAAGCACACAAGAGGGAGCAGCTGATTGGCAGTCAGATCCCTGCTGATTTCTCTGTACTTTGTATTGTATTGTATCTATAGGTAAGGGGGGAGTATGAGTACCAGGGCAGTTTACTGTTCTGGATGTCAGATGTGGGAGGTCAAGGAATCTGATAGCCTTCCAGACGTCCACATCTGCGTCAGGTGCATTCAGATGGGGCTCCTAAGGGATCGTATTAGGAACCTGGAGCAGCAGCTCGATGACCTCCGTCTGGTCAGGGAGAGCGAGGAAGTCATTGAGAGGAGTTATAGAGAGGTGGTCACTCCAAGACCACAGGAGGCAGACAACTGGGTCACAGTTAGGAAGACAAGTGGCAGAGGCAGGGAATAGTGAGTACCCCGGTGACGGTACACCTTGACAATAAGTACTCAAAAGGGAACTGCAGATGCTGGAATATCGAAGGTACACAAAATTGCTGGGGAAACTCAGCGGGTGCAGCAGCATCTATGGAGCGAAGGAAATAGGCGACGTTTCGGGCCGAAACCCTCTGAAGAAGGGTTTCGGCCCGAAACGTCGCCTATTTCCTTCGCTCCATAGATGCTGCTGCACCCGCTGAGTTTCCCCAGCAATTTTGTGTACCTTGACAATAAGTACTCCTGTTTGAGTACTGTTGGGGGGAACAGCCTACCTGGGGGTAGCAACAGCGGCCGGGCCTCCGGTACAGAGACCAGTCCTGTTGCTCAGAAGGGTAAGGAAAAGAAGAGGAGGGCATTAGTAATAGGGGGCTCTATAGTTAGGGGGTCAGACAGACGATTCTGTGGACGCAGTCGGGAGAACCGGATGGTAGTTTGCCTCCCTGGTGCCAGGGTCTGGGATGTGTCTGAACGTGTCCAAGATATCCTGAAATGGGAGGGAGAGGAGCCCGAGGTTGTGGTACATATAGGTACCAATGACATAGGTAGAAAAAAGAGAAGAGGTCCTGAAAGAAGAATTTAGGGAGTTAGGAGGAGAGTTAAAGAGAAGGACTGCAAAGATAACAATCTCGGGAATACTGCCTGTGCCACGCGACAGTGAGAGTAGGAATGGAGCGAGGTGAAGGATAAATGCGTGGCTGAAGGACTGGTGCAGAGCGCAGTGATTCAAGTTTCTGGATCATTGGGACCTCTTTTGTGGAAGGTGCGACCCGTACAAAAAGGATGGGTTGCACTTGAACCCGAGGGGGACTAATATCCTGGCGGGGAGATTTGCAAAGGCTACTGAGGAGACTTTAAACTAGAACGGTTGGGGGGGAGGGACTCAAACAGGGAAAGCTGGTAGTCAGTGTGTGAGGCAGGAGGCAGAGAAGGGTAGCACTCGGACACAAAATGTAGGGGAGAAAGAAGAAAAAGATAATAACAGAGAATACGAGGGGGTGGGTTTCTTAAATGTGTATATTTTAATGCTAAGAGCATTGTAAGAAAGGTGGATGAGCTTAGAGCTTGGATTGACACCTGGAAGTATGATGTTGTGGCGATCAGTGAAACATGGTTGCAGGAGGGCTGTGATTGGAAACTAAATATTCCAGGATTTCGTTGCTTCAGGTGTGATAGAATTGGAGGGGCAAGAGGTGGAGGTGTTGCATTGCTTATCAGTGAAGATATTACAGCAGTGCTTTGGCAGGATAGATTAGAGGGCTCGTCTAGGGAGGCTATTTGGGTGGAACTGAGAAATGGGAAAGGTGTAGCAACACTTATAGACCGCCTAATGGGGAGCGAGAATTGGAAGAGCAAATATGTAAGGAGATCGCAGATAGTAGTAGTAAGCACAAGGTAGTGATTGTGGGAGATTTCAATTTTCCACACATAGACTGGGAAACACATTCTGTAAATGGGCTGGATGGTTTGGAGTTTGTAAAATGTGTGCAGGATAGTTTTTTGCAGCAATACATAGAGGTACCTACTAGAGAAGGGGCAGGGCTGGACCTCCTGTTAGGAAATGAGACTGGGCAGGTGGCGGAGGTATGTGTTGGAGAACACTTCGGGTCCAGTGATCACGATACCATTAGTTTCAATATAATTATGGAGAGGGTCAGAACTGGACCTAGGGTTGAGATTTTTGATTGGAGAAAGGCTAACTTTGAGGAGATGCAAAAGGAATTAAAAGGAGTGAATTGGGACATTTTGTTTTATGGGAAGGACGTGGAGGAGAAATGGAGGACATTTAAGGATGACATTTTAAGAGTACAGAATCTTTATGTCCCTGTTCGGTTGAAAGGAAATAGTAAAAATTGGATAGAGCCATGGTTTTCAAGGGAAAGTGGACACTTGGTTCGGAAAAAGAGAGAGATCTACAATAATTATAGGCAGCATGGAGTAAATGAGGTGCTTGAGGAGTATAAAGAATGTAAAAAAAATCTTAAGAAAGAAATTAGAAAAGCTAAAAGAAGATATGAGGTTGCTTTGGCAAGTCAGGTGAAAGTAAATCCAAAAGGTTTCTACAGGTATATTAATAGCAAAAGGATAACGAGGGATAAAATTGGTCCATTAGAGAGTCAGAGTGGACAGCTATCTGCAGAGCCAAAAGAGATGGGGTAGTTATTGAACAATTTCTTTTCTTTGGTATTCACCAAGGAGAAGGATATTGAATTGTGTGAGGTAAGGGAAACAAGTAGGGTAGCTATGGAAACTATGAAATTCAAAAAAGTGGAAGTACTGACACTTTTGAAAAATATAAAAGTGGATAAGTCTCCAGGTCCTGACAGGATATTCCCTAGGACATTGAGGGAAGTTAGTGTAGAAATAGCACGGGCTATGACAGAAATATTTCAATTGTCATTAGAAACGGGAATAGTACTGGAGGATTGATGTTGTTCCATTGTTTAAAAAGGGTTCTAAGAGTAAACCTAGCAATTATAGACCTGTTAGTTTGATGTCAGTGGTGGGCAAATTAATGGAAAGGATACTTAGAGATAATATATATAAGCATCTGGATAAACAGGGTCTGATTAGGAACAGTCAACATGGATTTGTGCCTGGAAGGTCATGTTTGACTAATCTTTTTGAATTTTTTGAAGAGGTTACTCGGGAAATTGATGAGGGTAAAGCAGTGGATGTTGTCTATGTGGACTTCAGTAAGGCCTTTGACAAGGTTCCTCATGGAAGGTTGGTTAAGAAGGTTCAATTGTTGGGTATTGATGGTGGAGTAGCAAGATGGATTCAACAGTGGCTGAATGGGAGATGGCAGAGAGTAATGGTGGATGGCTGTTTGTCAGGTTGGAGGCTGGTGACTAGTGGGGTGCCTCAAGGATCTGTGTTGGGTCCACTGTTGTTTGTCATGTACATCAATGATCTGGATGATGGTGTGGTAAATTGGATTAGTAAGTATGCAGATGATACTAAGATATGTGGTGTTGTGGATAATGAAGTAGATTTTCAAAGTCTACAGAGAGATTTAGGCCATTTGGAAGAGTGGGCTGAAAGATGGCAGATGGAGTTTAATGCTGATAAGTGTGAGGTGCTACATCTTGGCAGGACAAATCAATATAGGACGTACATGGTAAATGGTAGTGAGTTGAGGAATGCAGTTGAACAGAGGGATCTAGGAATAATTGTGCACAGTTCCCTGAAGGTGGAATCTCATGTAGATAGGGTGGTAAAGAAAGTTTTGGCGTGCTGGCCTTTATAAATCAGAGCATTGAGTATAGAAGTGGGATGTAATGTTAAATTGTACAAGGCATTGGTAAGGCCAATCCTGGAGTATGGTATACAATTTTGGTCGCCAAATTATAGGAAAGATGTCAACAAAATAGAGAGAGTACAGAGGAGATTTACTGGAATGTTGCCTGGGTTTCAGCACCTAAGTTACAGAGAAAGGTTGAACAAGATAGGTCTTTATTCTTTGGAGCGCAGAAGGTTAAGGGGGGACTTGATAGAGGTCTTTAAAATGATGAGAGGGATAGACAGAGTTGACGTGGATAAGCTTTTCCCATTGAGAGTAGGGAAGATTAAACAAGAGGACATGACCTGAGAATTAAGGGACAGAAGTTTAGGGGTAACATGAGGGGGAACTTCTTTACTCAAGAGTGGTAGCGGTGTGGAATGAGCTTCCAGTGGAAGTGGTGGAGGCAGGTTCGATTTTATCATTTAAAAATAAATTGGATAGGTATATGGACGGGAAAGGAATGAAGGGTTATGGTCTGAGTGCAGGTAGATGGGACTAGGGGAGAATAAGTGTTCGGCACAGACTAGAAGGGCCGAGTTGGCCTGTTTCCGTGCTGTATTGTTATATGGTTATATGGTTATATCTGAGTAAAGTCAGATATAGGATATGGGTACGGCACAAAATAACACACAGTTCTCTCCAACAACCTCATTTTATTATTTTACCATTCCATTTGTCTTTCACAGTTTGCTATCGAGAAGCATTGGGGGAGCCTTTGTACCTGACACAACAAAAGTTAACAAGTCGGGGTGAAAACCTCACGAGTTGAGTTTTCCAAACATTGCAAAATGTTCCTCTGTTTTTGGTTCAGTAGAATTTCTCAACTATGATGAAGTAACACAAGAGTAGAACAAATGCAGTGTAATGGACGACAGAGAAGATGATGATCATAATGATCCTTAGTTCTAGAATACAATGGAGAAAATGTCACGCTGCAAGTTAATTTTTGTCATTCTATATTATTACAATTTATAGTTAGTGCAGTTGCAACTTATCCTTTGTGCAGAAACAAGGAACTGCAGATACAGGTTTACAGAAAAGTACAAAAGTGCTGGAGTAACTCAGTGGGCCAGGCAGCATCTCTGGAGAACATGGACTGGTGACTTTTTCAGTCAGAACCCTCCTTTATCTAGTATTTTTATTTTTTATAGAAAGCGAGAAAAAGAGAGGGTAGAAAGTTACAAATAAAAAAGAAAGCAAAAAAAAAAAACACAACAGAAAAACAAGGGAGGTGGAATGGGTTACCTGTGATACATCAATGGAGATAGGTTCGTAGGTTATAAAGTATAGAGTATAGTTTTTCATCTGTTCCTGAGTTCAAGTTTCAGCTGGGTCCTCGTGCTGTGCCAGTCTATCCCTTCAGATAGTTAATGAATGGAGCCCAAATTTTATGGAAAAGATCTTGTTTGTCCATTAAGACAAGTCTAATTCTTTCTAAGTATAGGGTCTCCGACATTTCAGTAATCCACATTTTGATTGTGGGGGTTGTAGGGCCTTTCCAAAATTTTAATATTAATTTTTTTCCGGTTATTATACTGTAATTGAGGAAGTTTCTTTGGTTTGTTGTGAGTGTTAAGCTTTGTTCTGATATTCCAAGTATTATTAATTTTGTGTCTGGGTCCAGTTTTGTATTAATAACTTTTGAAGTTATTTCAAAAATATCTGTCCAGAAATGTTTAAGTTTTATACAGTTTGCAAAAGTATGTGTTAAATTAGCCTCTAAGTGTAGACATTTATCACAAATAGGAGAGATTTGTGGGAAAATTCTATTTAGTTTTATTTTAGAGAATGTAGTCTATGTAAGACCTTGAATTGTATTAAAATATGTCTGGCATTTAATGAACATTGATGTATTTGTTGTAAACTTTCGTCCCACATATCTTTCGTGATAGGATGACCTATTTCAATTTCCCATTTGTATCTATGTAGTTCGGTCGGTGGTACCTCGTTATTTAGTAGGGTGTTATAAATATAAGCTATTAGTTTTTCAGTATTAGGATGCTTGTTCAGACACTCATCAAGAATTTCTGATTCCCTATTCTTGTAAACTTGTGTATTAGATTTAACATAATCTCTAATTTGTAGATATCTGAAAAAATTATTTGAGTGCAGTCCATAATTCAGTTGTAACTCTTGAAATGAAAGAAAAGTACCTTTCCCATAAAGATGTCCTATATTTTTGATTCCATTATTTTTCCATTGTGTGAAACCTTTGTCCATAAAGGATGATTTGAACAAAGGATTATTTACAATGGGAAGGCAGAGTGGTATATTATTCAATTTTAAGTCTTTTTTTATTTGTTTCCAAATTCGTATTCCACTATGTATTATGGGGTTTTCTTTATAGGTTTTTTGTGCTGTTTTGTGGGGGCAAATATGATCGGTCCAATTTCAAAAGGTAGACAGTCTTCCTTTTCCATCATTAGCCAATCTGGTTGTTGGTCCATTTCTTCCAGCCAAAAATTCATGTTTTTAATATGGACTGCCCAAAAATAAAATAAGAAATTTGGCAAAGCCAGACCTCCATTTATCTTTGATTTACATAAGTGTTTTTTACTTATTCTATGATTCTTATAATCCCAGACAAAACTTGTAACAATGGAGTCGACTTTTTTGAAAAAAGTTTTTGGGATATATATCGGAATTAATTGAAGTAGGTACAGTAGTTGCGGTAAAAAAATCATTTTTATAGCATTAATTCTCCCAAGCATTGAAATGGGGAGTGTTTTCCAGTATTGAATATTCTTATGTAGTTTATTCAGTAAGGGTGGGAAATTTAGTTTAAATAAAGAGGTATATGTCTTAGTTACCCAGATTCCTAAGTATTTAAATTTATCTTTAACTATTTTAAAAGGGGATTGTTGTATTGTATGTAAATTAAATTTTGTTATTGGCATGATTTCGCTTTTATTCCAATTGATTCTATATCCCGAAAACTGACCAAATTGAGTTATTAGATTTAATAGGTTTGGAATACTAGTTTCTAATTTTGTAATATATATTAGTATATCATCTGCATATAAGGAGATTTTATTCCTTGTGTCTCTAGTATTGTATCCAAATATTCCTGGATGGTTTCTAACGCTTTCTGCTAGGGGTTCAATTGCAAGAGCAAATAATAGTGGGGATAGTGAACATCCTTGTCTACAGCCTCTAGAGAGATTAAATTTAGTTGATAACATTTTGTTTGTTAATATTCTAGCTGTTGGGTTAGAATATAACAATTTAACCCATGTACAGTACTTCTCTCCTAGTTGAAATTTTTCCATCACCGAAAATTTCAAC
>NC_045969.1:60657508-60742139 GCF_010909765.2 Amblyraja radiata
CTCCCCGTGACCTGCGTGGGTTTTTTCCGGGTGCTCTGGTTTCCACCCACACTCCAAAGACGTGCAGGTTTGTAGGTTAATTGGCTTCGACTTTTTCAGCGTATCTCTAAAGTCTAAAAGTCTAAAAGCATATTTGCAGTTGATATTGTACACATTGACTGATCTTATACACTTTTGATCAGGCTTATGAATTGCGTTCAACGTTCTCCAGAGATGCTACTGAGTTACTTCAGCACTTTGTGTCTTTTTTGGAATCTAGAATCTGCAGTTCATTGCGGCTACGTTTAACAAATTTGTACACATGTACTATTAAACCTTGCAACCTTGGACATGTGTAGGAAGGAACTGCAGATGGCACCGCAGATAGACACAAAATGTTGGAGTAACTCGGCAGTAACTGAGCCGCTGAGTTACTCCAGCACTCTGTGTATCTTCAGTAATTGGAGGACGCTAGCTGCCACGTTCATTCAAGCCACTTACTTGGGATGGGAGGGAAACGTTCGCTCACCGAGCCCGTGAGGTGCTGAACTAGGCAGGTGACGACCATGCCCGCCTCTAGCCGAGGGTCGGTGAGCCGCAGCCTGGAGCTCACGTTGAAGCTTCCATCCCTGTTCTCCCTCAGCGGCCCTGCTTCTGTTTCATAGGACAACTGGCCCACGACAGCCCAGGATATGTTCACCTCCCTCGGGAAGAATCCGGCGGCCACACAAGTCAGGCTCCGCGTCTCTGCGCCTTCTACCCCGGGATCCAGGGTCAGGGAGATGTCAGGCTTCGCTGCGTAAAGTAGGAAAATAACACGGTGTGAATCTTCCTGTCGCTCTCAGTCATGCATGGAGCAACTATGATAACACGGCACGCCGTGCACCTGCTTAAGGAGCAACCAAGTCATTCAATGGATTATTAGCGGAATAAAGAGGAGCTGCTAACGCTGGTTTATACCAAAGAAAGGCACAAGTACTGGAGTAACTCAGAGGGTCAGGCGGCATCTCTGGAGAACATGGATAGCTGACGAGACACAAAGTGCTGGAGTAACTCTTCATGGATGATATGTGATGTTTCGGGTCGGGTTACTTCTACAGACTACATCTCTTCAGTCTGTGTCTCAAAATGAACAATAAGAGAGAAAAATACAGGAAGCGAATGAAATGGAAGTGGAGACAAGGAATTGGAGATGCTGGAATTTTTAAGAATAAGGAGTAAGCCATTTAGAATGGAGATGAGAAAAAACATTTCTTCCAGAGAGTTGTGAATCTGTGGAATTCTCTGCCTCAGAAGGCGGTGGAGGCCAATTCTCTGGATGCTTTCAAGAGAGAGTTATAGAGCTCTTAAAGATAGCGGAGTCCATGGATATGGGGAGAAGACAGGAACGGGATACTGATTGTGGATGATCAGCCATGATCACAGTGAATGGCAGTGCCAGCTCGAAGGGCCAAATGGCCCACTCCTGCACCTATTGTCTATTGTCCAACACAAAGTGCTGGAGGAACTCAGCGAGCCAGGTACATCTGCGGGGGGAATGGACTTCGGTCTGAATCGCCGCCTGTCCATTCAGATGCTGCCGGACCCCCCGAGTTCCTCCAGCACTTTGTGTATTTTAATGCATGAAATGGAAGTGAATATGTAGACGGTAAACTAAATCCAAGCAGATGATGGACATCTAAAACATAACATATAAATATTCAGCCGGACAGGCCTGATTCGTGTCTGAACGTGTCCAAGAAATCCTGAAATGGGAGGGAGAGGAGCCTGAGGTTGTGGTGCATATAGGTACCAACGACATAGGTAAAAAAAGAGAAGAGGTCCTGAAAGAAGAATTTAGGGAGTTAGGTAGAGAGTTAAGGAGAAGGACTGGAAAGGTAACAATCTCAGGATTACTGCCTGTGCCACGCGACAGTGAGAGTAGGAATGGAGCGAGGTGGAGGATAAATGCGTGGATGAGGGACTGGTGCAGTGGGTATGGATTCAAGTTTCTGGATCATTGGACCTCTTTTGGGGAAGGTGCGACCTGTACAGAAAGGACGGGTTGCACTTGAACTCAAGGGGGACCAATATCCTGGCGGGGAGATTTGCAAAGGCTACTGGGGAGACTTTAAACTAGTATGGTTGGGGGGAGGGACTCAAATTGGGAAAGCTAGCAGTCAGTGTGTGAAGCAGGGGGCAGAGAATGGTAGCACTCTGACCCAAAATGTAGGGGAGAGAGAAGAAGAAAAAGAAAATAATCAGAGAATAAGAGAGGGTGGGTTTCTTAAATGTGTATATTTTAATGCTAGGAGCATTGTAAGAAAAGTGGATGAACTTAGAGCCTGGATTGACACCTGGAAGTATGATGTTGTGGCGATCAGTGAAACATGGTTGCAGGAGGGCTGTGATTGGAAACTAAATATTCCAGGATTTCGTTGCTTCAGGTGTGATAGAATTGGAGGGGCAAGAGGTGGAGGTGTTGCATTGCTTATCAGGGAAGATATTACAGCAGTGCTTTGGCAGGATAGATTAGAGGGCTCGTCTAGGGAGGCTATTTGGGTGGAACTAAGAAATGGGAAGGGGTAGCAACACTTATAGGGGTGTATTATAGACCGCCAAATGGGGAGCGAGAATTGGAAGAGCAAATATGTAAGGAGATTGCAGATATTAGTAGTAAGCACAAGGTAGTGATTGTGGGAGATTTCAATTTTCCACACATAGACTGGGAAACACATTCTGTAAATGGGCTGGATGGGTTGGAGTTTGTAAAATGTGTGCAGGATAGTTTTTTGCAACAATACATAGAAGTACCTACTAGAGAAGGGGCGGGTACTGGACCTCCTGTTAGGAAATGAGATGGGTCAGGTGGCAGAGGTATGCGTTGGGGAACAGTTCGGGTCCAGTGATCACAATACCATTAGTTTCAATATAATTATGGAGAGGGACAAAACTGGACCTAGGGTTGAGATTTTTGATTGGAGAAAGGCTAACTTTGAGAAGATGCGAAAGGATTTAAAAGGAGTAAATTGGGACAGTTTGTTTTATGGGAAAGATGTGGAAGAGAAATGGAGTACATTCAAAGGTGAAATTTTAAGAGTACAGAATCTTTATGTCCCTGTTCGGTTGAAAGGAAATCGTAAAAATTGTAAAGAGCCATGGTTTTCAAGGGAAATTGGACACTTGGTTCGGAAAAAGAGGGATATCCACAATAGTTATAGGCAGCATGGAGTAAATGAGGTGCGTGAGGAGTATAAAGAATGTAAAAAGAATCTTAAGAAAGAAATTAGAAAAGCTAAAAGAAGATATGAGGTTGCTTTGGCAAGTAAGGTAAAAGTAAATCCGAAGGGTTTCTACCGCTATATTAATAGCAAAAGGATAACGAGGGATAAAATTGGTCCATTAGAGAGTCAGAGTGGCCAACTATCTGCAGAGCCAAAAGAGATGGGGGAGATATTGAACAGTTTCTTTTCTTCGGTATTCACCAAGGAGAAGGATATTGAATTATGTGAGGTAAGGGAAACAAGTAGAGTAGCTATGGAAACTATGAGGATCAAAGAAGAGGAAGTACTGACACTTTTGAGAAATATAAAAGTGGATAAGTCTCCAGGTCCGGACAGGATATTCCCTAGGACATTGAGGGAAGTTAGTGTAGAAATAGCAGGGGCTATGGCAGAAATATTTCAAATGTCATTAGAAACGGGAATAGTGCCGGAGGATTGGCGTACTGCGCATGTTGTTCCATTGTTTAAAAAGGGGTCTAAGAGTAAACCTAGCAATTATAGACCTATTAGTTTGACGTCAGTGGTGGGCAAATTAATGGAAAGAATACTTAGAGATAATATATATAAGCATCTGGATAAACAGGGTCTGATTAGGAACAGTCAACATGGATTTGTGCCTGGAAGGTCATGTTTAACTAATCTTCTTGAATTTTTTGAAGATGTTACTCGGGAAATTGATGAGGGTAAAGCAGTGGATGTTGTGTATATGGACTTCAGTAAGGCCTTTGACAAGGTTCCTCATGGAAGGTTGGTTAAGAAGGTTCAATGGTTGGGTATTAATGGTGGAGTAGCAAGATGGATTCAACAGTGGCTGAATGGGAGATGCCAGAGAGTAATGGTGGATGGTTGTTTGTCAGGTTGGAGGCCAGTGACGAGTGGGGTGCCACAGGGATCTGTGTTGGGTCCACTGTTGTTTGTCATGTACATCAATGATCTGGACGATGGTGTGGTAAATTGGATTAGTAAGTATGCAGATGATACTAAGATAGGTGGGGTTGCGGGTAATGAAGAAGAGTTTCAAAGTCTACAGAGAGATTTATGCCAGTTGGAAGAGTGGGCTGAAAGATGGCAGATGGAGTTTAATGCTGATAAGTGTGAGGTGCTACATCTTGGCAGGACAAATCAAAATAGGACGTACATGGTAAATGGTAGGGAATTGAAGAATGTAGGTGAACAGAGGGATCTGGGAATAACTGTGCACAGTTCCATGAAAGTGGAATCTCATGTAGATAGGGTGGTAAAGAAAGCTTTTGGTGTGCTGGCCTTTATAAATCAGAGCATTGAGTATAGAAGTTGGGATGTAATGTTAAAATTGTACAAGGCATTGGTGAGGCCAATTCTGGAGTATGGTGTACAATTTTGGTCGCCTAATTATAGGAAGGATGTCAACAAAATAGAGAGAGTACAGAGGAGATTTACTAGAATGTTGCCTGGGTTTCAGCAACTAAGTTACAGAGAAAGGTTGAACAAGTTAGGGCTTTATTCTTTGGAGCGCAGAAGGTTAAGGGGGGACTTGATAGAGGTTTTTAAAATGATGAGAGGGATAGACAGAGTTGACGTGGAAAAGCTTTTCCCACTGAGAGTAGGGAAGATTCAAACAAGGGGACATGACTTGAGAATTAAGGGACTGAAGTTTAGGGGTAACATGAGGGGGAACGTCTTTACTCAGAGAGTGGTAGCTGTGTGGAATGAGCTTCCAGTGAAGGTGGTGGAGGCAGGTTCGTTTTTATCATTTAAAAATAAATTGGATAGTTATATGGATGGGAAAGGAATGGAGGGTTATGGTCTGAGCGCAGGTATATGGGACTAGGGGAGACTATGTGTTCGGCACGGACTAGAGGGGTCGAGATGGCCTGTTTCCGTGCTGTAATTGTTATATGGTTATATGGTTATATGATTCGTGGGAAGAGAATGGCGGTCCAGGTTCTCCAGAGATGCTGCCTGACTCGATGAGTTACTCCAGCACTTTGCGTCTTTGTTTTTAAACCAGCCCCTCCAGTTCCTTGTGTCTCGGGATCAGGGTTTCGGCTGGAAGCCTTCAATGTGAATCGGTAAATTATCTCACTCCCCCCCCCCTCCCCACACAGATATGGACCGACCCGATGAGTAGCTCCAGCATTTTCTTTCTTTTCTTTTACAACTGGTACTGTCCGGGCCCAGATTGGTCACAAGATGGATTCACGTTGCCAGAATTACCTATCCATGATCTCCAGAGATTCCTGCCTGACTCGCTGTTACTCACTAGACAATGGACAATAGGTGCAGGAGTAGGCCATTTAGCCCTTCCAGCCATTCAATGTGATCACGGCTGATCATCCCCAATCTGTACCCCGTTCCTGCCTTCTCCCCATATCCCCTGACTCCGCTATTTTTAAGAGCCCTATCTAGCTCTTCTCTTGAAAGCATTCAGAGAACCTGCCTCCACCTCCCTCTGAGGCAGATAATTCCACAGACTCACCACTCTCTGTGAGAAAAAGTGTTTCCCCGTCTCCGTTCTAAATGGCTTACTCCTTATTCTTAAACTATGGCCCCTGGCTCAGGACTCCCCCAACATCGGGAACATGTTTCCTGCCTCTAGCGAATCCAAGCCCTTAACAATCTTATAAGTTTCAATGAGATACCTTCTCATCCTTCTAAACTCCAGAGTGTACAAACCCAGCTGCTCCATTCTCTCAGCATATGACAGTCCCGCCATCCCGGGAATTAACCTTGTAAACCTACGCTGCACTCCCTCAATAGCAAGAATGTCCTTCCTCAAATTAGGGGACCAAAACTGTACACAATACACCAGGTGTGGTCTCACTAGGGCTCTGTACAACTGCAGAAGGGCCTCTTTGCTCCTATATTCGATTCCTCTTGTTATAAAGACTCCCCTTGCTGGTAAGCAGAATCAGGGGGGGACAGAGAGAGTAACAGGGGGGCAGAGGAGGGGTGGGGAGGGGAGGGGTGGGGACAGGGGGGATCCCCCATACCCCAGTGGGGGGGGGGGGAGAGAGAGAGAGAGAGAAGGGGGAAGAGAGAAAGAGAGATCTCAGTGTAGAGGGGGAAATTGCAACTAGATTTTGCAAAAGGGGCTAGATCTCTGCAGGGGTGGAGTTTGCAGGCTTGGGGTTTGCAGGGGGGACAGATTGCAGAAGGGGGGAGACTTTGCAAAAGCTAAAGGGGGACCCGAGCCTTCAGGGGGAGAGTCTAGGCCCAAACACCAGTGCAGGGGAGGAGACTAGGCCCACAAACTACCAGGGGGTAGGGTTTGCAAGCTTGGGGTTTGCAGGGGGGGGGGGGAGAGATTGCAGGCGAGGGGAGAGATTGCAGAAGGGGGGAGACTTTGCAAAAGCTAAAGGGGGGCAGTCGAGGCTTCAGGGGGGGAGACTAGGCCCGAATAGAGCCGGGGGGTGGAGTTTGCTGGGAGATATCTTTGCAAGGGGAGAGTTTGCAAGCTTGGGGTTTGCAGGGGGGAGAGATTGCAGACGGGGGGAGACTTTGCAACCTCAGGGGGAGATTGCAAAGGCCCCAGATACTTGCAAAGAAAGAGACTGCAGGCTTCAGGAGGAGAAACTAGGCCCCAATACAGGGGGTGTGGAGTTTGCAGGGAGATATCTTTGCAGGGGGGGGTGTTTGCAAGCTTGAGATTTGCAAACGAGGGGAGATTGCAGAAGGGGGGAGACTTTGCAAAAGCTAAAGGGGGCAGTCGAGGCTTCAGAGGGAGAGTCTAGGCCCAAAAACTAGCGCAGGGAGGAAACTAGGCCCCAATACAGCCCGGGGGGGGGGGGGGGGGGGGGGGGGGAGAGTTTGCAAGCTACAGATTTGCAGGAGGGACAGGTGGGACTAAGGGAAAAAAGTTGTTCGGCACAGACTTGTAGGGCCGAGATGGCCTGTTTCCGTGCTGTAATTGTTATATGGTTATATGGTTAACATGCCATTCGCTTTCTTCACTGCCTCCTGTACCTGCATGCTTACTTTCATAGACTGATGTACAAGGACCTCCAGATCCCGTTGTACTTCCCCTTTTCCCAACTTGACGCCTTCAGCCGGTCAGGTCAAGAGGGAATCTAGAGAAAACTGAGAGAAACAAACAGGCTTTTGTTTCCACACTCCCTCATTATAAGGAAATCAAGAGAATCAAATGCCAGCACTAGAACTGTTGGGGATATAAACACTGCGACCGAGGTTGAGGTTGTTTTCATTATCTATTTTGTATCATTAGGGAGACAGGAGGAACTGCAGATGCGAGGTTTTTTTTAACCAAAGCGCTGGAGTAACTCAGCGCGTTAGGCAGCATCTCTGGAAATCATGGATAGATGACGTTTAAATTCGGGACCTTTTGTCAGACTGGGCTGGTTTGTGCCGGAAAATTAGCATTAATAGAGAGAGATGAAATGCAGGAATGAAATGGAAGTAGAGACATGGAACTGCAGGCGCTGCAGTCTTAAGCAAGACACAAAATGCTGGAGGAACTCAGCGGTTAAGGCCGCATCTGTGGAGAGAATGGACTGGCGGCGTTTTGGGTTGGGGAACTTGGGGTTCGTGTGTTTCACCAACCCCAGCGCATCAGATCTCGGGGTGACTGTGGAGGCAGATACGATCGTAGAGTTGTGACAGGCTGTGGGTCGGCAGCGCACATGAGCTCATGAGCAATATTTATTTATTTATCTATCTATTTATTTATTTATCTATCTATTTATTTGTTTATTTGTTTATTTGTTTATTTATTTATTTTTATGATACTGCCTGTAAGGAAAATTCAATTCGTTGTCTCTAATTGAGACAATGACAATAAATTTGAATACAATACAATACAATACACACACACGGGCCCGGGTGGAACACACGGGGAGAAAAACTTGGCAACGTCGCCGGCCCGTCAGCTGCAGCAGAGTTGGGGACAGTCTGGTCCCTCTGCCCACCCAGAGTCACTGACCACGATGCTCCGCCACCAGACCTCGACCCCCAGACCAGGGTGATTCACCCCCCCCCCCCCCCCCCCCCCCGACACCCACACCGAACAATTTTATCTCCTCCTACTACCCCTCTCCCCCTTTCCCTTGACAACAAGAAGCACATTTTATTTATTGTTTAAACACAGTAATACCATCTGGTTGCCTGCGTAACGCACACAACAAGCTCCCACGCACAAAACACCAGATTATCTTCAGTTTATTTGCAGTTCATTTGTTTTTTTTGAAGTTTGCGCATTTAACAGTGCCATTTTCACAGCGGTGTTGAGTACATCGTACTTTTCTTCCCCCCCCCCCCCCCCCGCAGACGATACATTACTCTCGAATCACATACCTCACCTTTATTACCCCTCTACATAAATGAGCGCATTAGAAGATCATCTGAGCATCTTGAAATCAATCTTATGAGGATGAAAGTATTCATCTCATGAGGGTGAGTAATTTGCAATTTCCATTTCATTCTTTTCCACTCTGTGTGATGTGGGCAGATGGATACCGCATCGCTCGGCTATCTTTCAATCGTGCTCATGAGATTGATTTCAAGATGCTCAGATGATCTTCTAATGCAGTAATTGTTCCTAGCGCCAAATCCCTTCAGCTGTACCTGCAACTGAAGCTATGGGTGGATTAGTAGACCTTGAAGGGGCATTGTCATTTTGTTTTTATGTAGAGGGGTAATAGAGGTAAGTTATGTGTTGTGAGAGTAATGCATCATCTGCGGGGGGGGGGGGGGAAAGTACGATGTACTCGACACCGCTGTGAAAATGACTGTTAAATGCGCAAAGTTCAAAAAAACACATGAACTGCAAATAAACTGAAAAAATAAGATTATCTGGCGTTTTGTGCGTTACGCATGGGGTGGAAGATTGCAACCTTCACGTGGTCCGCCCACACGGTATTACTGTGTTTAAATAATTAAAACGTTCTTATTGTTCTCAAGAGGGGGGGTGTGGGAGGAGATAAAATTGTTCATTGTCATGCACACTTGTCATTGGCCCGCCAGGGAATTTGTGTCCCCCCACCATGTTTTAAAAGCGATTTACTTTGACTGCCAGCGCCCCGCGCCATCTGTCCCAGTGGCATGGGGTGGGGGGGTTAATCACCCGGTGTGGGTATCGGTGGTGTGAATTACCCCGTGTGTGGGTCGGGGTCCGGGGTTTGGGGAGGGTGAATCACCACGGTGTGGGTGTCGGGGTCCGGTGGTGGTGCATTGCGGTCAGTGAATCTGGGTGGGCGGAGGGACCAGACTGTCCCCAACTCTGCTCCACCCGGCCCCCTGTATGTGTGCGCTGCCGACCCTGGGGGGGTGGGTGGTGGCTGTCCTGAGGGATGCGCTCCTTCGGCCCCTTACACCTTGGTGCTCGGGTTCACAGTGCCCAGTGGGAAAATGTCCCCCACCCTCCCGTCTCCTCCGGCCAGTGATGTAATGGACGCGGGGGTCTGGACCAATCGCTGACAAGTCCTGCCCCCCCCCCCGGTGACATCATGTTCGTTATTTGGCTTTTGTTCGGTTATTTGGCTTTTCGGCGTTGCGTCGGTTTGGTTATTTGGCTAAATATTCTAGTTCTACAAATATCTATCCTTAAAGAAATAAGACAGGCCTTTCAGAGGAGAAAACCTACATTATTCTATTCATAGATTAACATTCTTACTATTCACTAAGTTTACTGTTACTGGGGTAAAGATTGGTTCCTTGTGTTGTAAATGACCGCAAGATAACGTGTTGTAAATGGGGTCAAGGAAAGAGCATTCACGTCTCGGCCCTGTTTCCACCAATCTTTCCACCATCACGCACAAGAAGCACAATAACCGCAAGACAGACATCATTGTATGGCTCTGGCTGAACAACTTCTAATCTTGGGTGTGGACTCGATAAGTGTTGTAAATTACCGATCTATTTATGAGAAGTGAAACATTTCACAAACCGCTAGGGTTCATTGCAAAATCAGCTGCATAACTGCTTCCTAAAAGCCTCTTAAACACCACTATCATATCTGCCTCCACCAGTGGCAGTGCATTCCAGGCACCCACCATGTGTACAAAAACTCACCCTGCACATCTTCGTTAAACTTTGCCCCTTATAAACCAAAGAACAAGGAGAAATCATTATGCAAAATCAACAGTGAATCCTTTATGTAATGGGCTGTCTTGGAATGTGTTGTGTACGGAATCTGCCAACCTCATAGAGCATAGAACATAGTACAGGCCCTTCAGTTTGCAATGTCTGTGACGAACATGGAGCCAAATTAAACCAATCTTCTCTGCCTGTACGTGAATCATATCCCTCCATTCCCTGCATATCCATATGCCTATCTAAACACCTCTTAAATGCCACTATCATATCAGCCTCCACCACCACTACTAGCAACATGTTCCAGGCACTCACCACCCTCTGTGTAAAACAACTTGTCCCGTACATCTCCTTTAAACTTTGCCTCTCTCACCTTGAAGCTATGTCCTCTAGTCCTTGACATTTCCGCCCTCACCCCCTCATCTTCACCATGGATGTCCAGTCACTCTACACCTCCATCCCCCACCAGGATGGCCTCAAAGCCCTCCGGTTCTTCCTCGACCAGAGACGCAACCTATACCCAGCCACTGACACCCTCCTCCGCCTAGCGGAGTTGGTCCTCACCCTCAACAACTTTACGTTTGACTCCTCCCATTTCCTCCAAACACAAGGCGTAGCTATGGGCACACGCATGGGCCCCAGCTACGCCTGCCTCTTTGTCGGGTACGTTGAACAATCCTTGTTCGAGACGTACCAGGGCCCCATCCCCGACCTCTACCTCCGTTACATTGACGACTGCTTTGGGGCCACCTCCTGCACCCACACACAACTTACTGACTTCATCCACTTCACCACCAACTTCCATCCGGCACTCCAATACACCTGGACAATTTCCGACACTTCCCTACCATTCCTTGACCTCACCATCTCCATCGCAGGGGACAGACTTCTGACCGACATACACTACAAACCAACTGACTCACATGGCTATCTGGACTACATGTCTTCCCACCCTGCCCCCTGTAAAGACTTCATCCCCTACTCCCAATTCCTCCGCATACGCCGCATCTGCTCCCAGGATGAGACGTTCCACACCAGGGCATCGGAAATGTCCTCGTTCTTCAGGGAACGGGGATTCCCCTCCGCCACCATAGATGAGGCTCGCACCAGGGTCTCATCCATACCCCGCAACACTGCTCTCTCTCCCCATCCCCGCACTCGCAACAAGGGCAGAGTCCCCCTAGTCCTCACCTCTCACCCCACCAGCCGGCAAATACAACACATAATCCTCCGCCATTTCCGCCACATCCAACGTGACCCCA
The DNA here is from genome assembly GCF_010909765.2 of Amblyraja radiata. Classification (NCBI taxonomy): domain Eukaryota; kingdom Metazoa; phylum Chordata; class Chondrichthyes; order Rajiformes; family Rajidae; genus Amblyraja; species Amblyraja radiata. Next base: position 60,669,039 of record NC_045969.1, read on the forward strand.
CCACTCACCACATCTTCCCATCTCCCCCCACGTCTGCCTTCCGCAAAGACCGCTCCCTCCGCAACTCCCTTGTCAATTCTTCCCTTCCCTCCCGTACCACCCCCTCCCCGGGCACTTTCCGTTGCAACCGCAAGAAATGCAACACCTCCCCCCTCGACTCCATTCAAGGACCCAAGCAGTCGTTCCAGGTGCGACAAAGGTTCACCTGCACCCGCTGATTTTCTCCAGCATTTTGTGTACCTTTGCTCACTATCATAGACTGATGTACAAGGACCCCCCAGATCCCGTTGTACTCCTTTTACCAACTTGATGCCATTTATATAGTAATCTGAAGGTGCACAAAAATGCTGGAGAAACTCAATGGGTGCAGCAGCATCTATGGAGCGAAGGAAATAGGTGACGTTTCGGGCCGAAACCCTTCTTCAGACTGATGGGGGGGTGGGGGGGAGAAGGAAGGAAAAAGGGAGGAGGAGGAGCCCGAGGGCGGGGGGGATGGGAGGAGACAGCTCGAGGGTTAAGGAAGGGGAGGAGACAGCAATGGCTAGCAAAACTGGGAGAATTCAACGTTCATGCCATCGGGACGCAAGCAACCCAGGCGGAATATGAGGCGCTGTTCCTCCAATTTCCGGTGTTGCTCACTCTGGCAATGGAGGAGACCCAGGACAGAGAGGTCGGATTGGGAATGGGAGGGGGAGTTGAAGTGCTGAGCCACCGGGAGTTCAGGTAGGTTATTGCGGACTGAGCGGAGGTGTTCGGCGAAACGATCGCCCAACCTCCGCTTAGTCTCCCCGATGTAAATCAGCTGACATCTAGAGCAGCGGATGCAGTAGATGAGGTTGGAGGAGATACAGGTGAACCTTTGTCGCACCTGGAACGACTGCTTGGGTCCTTGAATGGAGTCGAGGGGGGAGGTGAAGGGACAGGTGTTGCATTTCTTGCGGTTGCAACGGAAAGTGCCCGGGGAGGGGGTGGTACGGGAGGGAAGGGAAGAATTGACAAGGGAGTTGCGGAGGGAGCGGTCTTTGCGGAAGGCAGACATGGGGGGAGATGGGAAGATGTGGCTGAGTGGTGGGGTCACGTTGGAGGTGGCGGAAATGGCGGAGGATTATGTGTTGTATTTGCCGGCTGGTGGGGTGAAAGGTGAGGACTAGGGGGACTCTGCCCTTGTTGCGAGTGCGGGGATGGGGAGAGAGAGAGCAGTGTTGCGGGGTATGGATGAGACCCTGGTGCGAGCCTCATCTATGGTGGCGGAGGGGAATCCCCGTTCCCTGAAGAACGAGGACATTTCTGATGCCCTGGTGTGGAATGTCTCATCCTGGGAGCAGATGCGGCGTAGGCGGAGGAATTGGGAGTAGGGGATGGAGTCTTTACAGGGGGCAGGGTGGGAAGACGTGTAGTCCAGATAGCCATGTGAGTCAGTTGGTTTGTAGTGTATGTCGGTCAGAAGTCTGTCCCCTGCGATGGAGATGGTGAGGTCAAGGAATGGTAGGGAAGTGTCGGAAAATGTCCAGGTGTATTGGAGTGCCGGATGGAAGTTGGTGGTGAAGTGGATGAAGTCAGTAAGTTGTGTGTGGGTGCAGGAGGTGGCCCCAAAGCAGTCGTCAATGTAACGGAGGTAGAGGTCGGGGATGGGGCCCTGGTACGTCTCGAACAAGGATTGTTCAACGTACCCGACAAAGAGGCAGGCGTAGCTGGGGCCCATGCGTGTGCCCATAGCTACGCCTTGTGTTTGGAGGAAATGGGAGGAGTCAAACGTAAAGTTGTTGAGGGTGAGGACCAACTCCGCTAGGTGGAGGAGGGTGTCAGTGGCTGGGTATAGGTTGCTCATCTGGTCGAGGAAGAACCGGATGGCTTTGAGGCCATCGTAGTGGGGGATGGAGGTGTAGAGTGACTGGACATCCATGGTGAAGATGAGGGGGTGAGGGCCTAGAGAGTGGAATGCGCGGAGGCGGCGGAGGGTGTCTGAGGTGTCTAGAACATAGGTGGGAAGAGATTTGACCAGGGGGGATAGTATGGAGTCAAGGTATGTGGAGATGAGTTCGGTGGGGCACGAACAAGCAGAGACAATGGGTCTGCCGGGAGAGCGGGATTTGTGGATTTTGATGAAGTCGGTGATGGTGCTAGATATGGTGGTCGGTGATGGTGCTAGATATGGTGATAGTAATCTGCCTTCCTGTTTTTTTGCTACCAAAGTGGATGACCTCACATTTATCCCGCATTAAACTTCATCTGTCATGCATCTGCCCACTCCCCCAACCTTTCCACGTCACCCTGTCATTCTCATAGCATCCTCCTCACAGTTCACACTGCCACCCAGCTTTGTGTCATCTGCAAATTTGTTAATGCTACTTTGAATCCCTTCATCCAAATCATTGATGTATATTGTAAATAGCTGCGGTCCCAGCACCGAGCCTTGCGGTACCCCACTAGTCACTGCCTGCCATTCTGAAAGGGACCCGTTAATCCCTAATCTTTGTTTCGTGTCTGCCAACCACCTCTCTATCCATGTCAGCACTCTAACCCCAATACCATGTGCCCTAATTTTGCCCACTATTCTCCTATGTGGAACCTTATCAAATGCTTTCTGAAAGTCCAGGTACACTACATCCACTGGCTCTCCCAATCCATTTCCCGAGTTCCGAGGACCTAGCTCTTTCTGCAAATTCTCATACATATTACCAATTACAGGCTATCTGGACATCAACCTCTATTCAACGCCTTCCCATGCCACCGATTTTCTGGACCTATCATGGTCTTCCAACTTACGAAAGATGCCAAGCAGGTTCTATAGATCTTTTAAACAGACATCTTCCATCTTGTCAAGTACCCCAAAATGTATGATATTAACATTATAAAGACCCAATTGTCTGGGTCCTCCATGATGGTTGGGTAGTTTGCCCCAGCAGCTGATTATTGCCCCTGTCCCGCCTAGCCCATGGACAGGCTCACATGGCAAAGGTGGGGATGGAACAATGGTAAGCACCCGGTATATCAGTCATAATTGATAAAGTTGCAAGAACATGTCTGTTGTGTCAACAAAATAAAATAGAGGGAAGATGCATGCAAAATTTGATCACCGACCACAACCTGAAATGCACTGTTGTACACCCACCGGTGCTGCCGTAGCCCGACGACTGGGCAATGCTCTTGCCGCAGGTGAAGCAGCCATAGGGCTTCTCGCCGTGTGCACCCGCCGGTGGGTCCCAGCCGGCTCGGGTACTGCCAGGCCTTGCCACACACGTCGCACTCATAACTCTTCTCCTTGTTGTGCCATGTCATATGGTCCTCCACCGAAGCGCAACCCCTCGAAGCTCAGCCCGCACACCGAGCTGATTGGGGGGGGGCTCACCGGCACCCTGGCCGCCCTCAACTGCCGCTCACGTCCCCGTCTCTCCGTCCACAGCAACGGCTCCTAAACCCTGCAGGAGGGGAACACAGAGGGTCAACAAGCTGGCACACAGGACATTACTAGCGCATGAACATTGCTAGTACTTGAAGGGAGGGAGGGGAGGGCAGGGGGTGGGGGGTGAGTAGAGGAGGTGGAGGGGAGCGAGGGGGCTGAGGGAGGGGGGCGAGGAGGCAAGTGGGAGAAGGGGGGCCGCACCGGACTGTGGCGCCGAGTGTCCGGGCACCGCATCGGGCTGCCCGCCTGCACGTCCGCTAGCCAGCTGCCCTGCGCCCTGATGTACCCTTGTCCTGTGCCGTGACATACCCCTGCCTTGCGCCGTGACTTCTGCCACAAGCACGGCGCTCACGACAGGCACACTGACGTCATCCCCAATCCGAGGGGGACTGCTGGCACTGCTCCGCCGGTGATTGCTGCTTAGTCACGTGGAGGGCGGCATGCAATTTGGGAAGAAGGTCACAGAGTGCTGGAGTAACTCAGTGGGTCGGGCAGCATCTGTGGGGAATGTGGATAGTTGATATTTCACAGAAACATAGACAACAGTGGCAGGAGTAGGCAATTCGGCCCTTCAAGCCAGCCATTCAATATGATCATGGCTGATCATCCAGAATCAGGTCCCTGTTCCTGCTTTCTCCCTATATCCCTAGATTCTGTTAGCACTGATAGCTGATAGCTAAATCTAACTCTCTTTTGAAAACATCCAGTGGATTGTGGCAGAGAATCCCACAGATTCACAACTCTTAGGGTGAAAAAGGTTTTTCCTCATCCCAGTCCTAACTCCCCCAACATCGTAAACATCGACAAGTAGCCAAATGTTCCGAAAGCTTAAACGTTGCCCATTTTTATTCTCCAGCACGTTGTGCCTATCTTTCGCACACAGAAGGACCTGCAGATGCTGGTTCATACACAAAAAGACACAGAATGCTGGAGTAATATAGCAGGTCAGGCAGCATCTATGGCCAACGTGGAAAGGCGTTGATGTTTCAGGTCTGCAGCAGAAGGGTCGAGACCAAAAAAAACGTCCCCTTTCCGTGTTCTCCACAGACCGTCCCGCTGAGTGACTGCAGCACTGTGACCTTCTTCCCATGGTGCTTGTCACCCCACACGTGACTCTGTGGAATCGCATGGGCGGTGACTGCAGGGCGCCGTGCGTGCGGATGACATCACGGCGCAGGTGGCTCACGTGTGGGCGGGAGGTTCGGCGCGGTGCCCGGATGCTCGGCTCCCCCAAAATGGCCTACCCCTTAGTCTTAAACTGTGACCCCTGGTTCTGGACCCCAACATCGGGAAACATTTCCTGCATCTAGCCTGTCCTTTCCTCTAACAATTTTATATGTTTCGATAAGATCTCCTCTCATCCTTCTAAATTCCAGTGAATACAAGCCTAGTCGACGCATTCTTTCATCATACCACAGTTCCGCCATCCTGGGAATTAACCTGGTGAACCTGCGCTGCACTCCCTCAATATCAAAAATGTCCATCCTCAAATTTGGAGACCAAAATTGCACATACACCATGTGCGGGCTCATCAGGGCCCTGTACAACTGCAGTAGGAACTCTTTGCTCCTAGACTTGAATCCTCTCACAATGAAGGCCACCATGCTATTTCCTTTTTCCACTGCCTGCTGTACCTGCATGTTTACTTTCAGTGACTGATGTACAAGGACACCCAGGTCTCGTTGCACCTCCCCTTCTCCTAATATTGGCTCATTACCGTTCCGTGTACCGAGATACGGGTGTCAGGGTTTATGCAGAAGGCAGGAGAACGTGGTTAGGAGGGAGAGATTGATCATCCATGATAGAATGGTGGAGTTGACTTGATGGGCCGAATGTCCTAATTCTGCTTATATTAGCAATGTTACAAAATTTTGAGATTTTAAAAATCAAGTCTGTAATTTATCCCATCAGATAAAGCATAAAAATAAGTTTAATTTGACACCTAATTCACTTTCATATCTCAAGTATTTAAAAAGTTATGGCCATTTTCATACTCGGAAATGAGCATCTTGTTCCCTATTGATTTTCTATGGACATAACAAAAAAGCTGTGATCTTGAACAGTCAAAAGCCCATAACTTTCTTAAAAATTAAGAAAACTGAATGAAATTTTCAGTTATCATAGATTGAAGCATTCTGAAACAAATATAAAATAATCTTACTTGGATGACCTGAAATTAAAGCATATAATTAGTTAGTTACCTAATTGTAGCTAATTTCAGACTTCAATTACTAGATCTAAACATCTATCCATTTCTTAATAAATGATTAACATTTTTAAATAGCCTAAATGTCCAAATAATATTCACAAATAATTCACAATAAAACATGATTTTTAAATCTCATTTACATTAATTTATAGGCCAAATGGAAGGAATTTAGTGTTCAATTGCTGTAAATAAATGCCCATTTAAATCAGCTTTCTAGTGGGTCCCTGTGGAACGCGCTGGTTTAGAACGTTCACATTGCGGTAGATTTGTGCCCCAAATGCCCAGAAAAATACTGCGCGATATAATGGGCCCAAATTGAGCTACTCGCAATATTAAACTTTGTATAAAGGGTTCTTTAGAAGCCCTTTTTAATGTAAATATATACAGCCTAACTTCAGCTGTTTGCTTTATGAGACTCTGCGGTTGCTGGCGGTCACGGGTTTAGAGATTGATTTTTAAACTACTATAACTATTTTACGAGGCCTTTAAAACTAATAATAGCTTTTGCGACGGGGTCTTCCAGCGATTTTTCGTTAATAATTAACTAGGCTGAACATCTTCGATTTGAACAGCCTAGAGAAAATCGCGTTTTAAACCCGCCCCCTCTAAACGGCGCCAAAATCGCGCACACCCGCAACGGCAGATTTTCAAAGACGCTTCAGGTAGGCTTTGCAACATACCTACTTATATCACCTCTGACCTTATACAGGGATAAACCTTGTCGCTGCACTGGAGTCACACAAGTCTTGCAGCTAAAGTTATTCCCTTCATCCCGTACCCTGCAGACGGATCGATTGTAAACATGTGTTGTCTTTCCGCTGACTGGTTAGCAAGCAACAAAAACGCTTTTCCCTGTACCTAGGTACTTGTGACAATAAACTAAACTCAACGCTCCGGCCGGCAGGGGGCGCAGAGGCCGGCTGACCAGAGACGCTGCACCGCGGCCTCCTGCCGCCAGGTAGGCGCTAACGTTGGAGGATCAGAGACGCTGCACCGCGGCCTCCTGCCGCCAGGTAGGCGCTACAATCGGAGGACCAGAGGGCGCCCAGAGCTCCTTCACTCCCTCAGTCACTGACGTCTTCCCCTCCCCGCAGGACTCGGGCTCCGGCCGCAGAATCCCCCGCGCGATAGGAGGAGGGGGTGGGGGATGGACACGGCCCCGAGCGGCACCTGAGCACCGGTGCAGAGCTGGCCCACGTGACGCACGGCGGACGTCGACGGATCGCCGCACGTAACCGGCAAACCAGGTCCCGCCCCTTCCCTCCCTCACTGACAGGCAGCGCCAGCGGCCAATGGGAGCAGGCCCCGCCTCCCCTTCTGACGGGCAGCGCCAGCGGCCAATGGGAGCAGGTCCCGCCTCCACCTTCTGACGGGCAGCGCCAGCGGCCAATGGGAGCAGGTCCCGCCTCCACCTGACGGGCAGCGCCAGCGGCCAATGGGAGCAGGACCCGCCTCCACCTTCTGACGGGCAGCGCCAGCGGCCAATTGGAGCAGGTCCCGCCTCCCCGGGCAGACGTCACAAAGGTCCAGGTCCCGCCCCCTACTTGCGTCTGTCCCCCCTCCCTCTCCACCATGCTGGAGTAACTCAGCGGGTGAGGTAGCATCTATGGGGAGAAGGAATAGGTGACGATTCGGGTGGAGATCCTTCTTCAGACTCATGGTGTGGGTGAGGAGTAGCTGGGGTCACCTGGTTCAAGGGGGAAGGGGAAGGCCCAGTGATAAGGTCTCACATAGGAGATTAGTGGGCAATATTAGGGCACATGGTATTGGGGGTAAAGTGCTGACATGGATAGAAAATTGTTTGGCAGACAGGAAACAAAGAGTAGGGATTAACGTGTCCCTTGCAGAATGGCAGGCAGTGACTAGTGGGGTACCGTAAGGCTCGGTGCTGGGACAGCAGCTATTTACAATATACATCAATGATTAAGATTGTGAGAGAAGGGTTAATAGGGATGGTTGATTTAGACTAGGGATAGAAATATAACTTAGAAAGAAATAAGGTGTCAGCAGAAGCCAGACTGCTGGTAGAATAGAAAGTAACAATATAAAGAACAGAGAGAAATTCTAGATAATAGCAGCAAGTACAGATGGTGACATTTCAAGGATGAGAGTCAGAAGATAACCACAGTCAGACAAGAACATAACGGGAACTGGGGGAGGGGCATTCTGTACTGCGCTTGCGTGATAAGATTCTATGAATATGTACTCACACCCACTATGACAAGATGCCTAATTTAAATGCACATGCGATGCATGATAGGGGAGGTGCCTTTGACGTTGGGTGGGCGTTCCACGACGTTCTCGTGGGAATCTGGGCTTTATGTTATAACCATATAACCATATAACCATATAACAATTACAGCACGGAAACAGGCCATCTCGACCCCTCTAGTCCGTGCCGAACACATAATCTCCCCTAGTCCCATATACCTGCGCTCAGACCATAACCCTCCATTCCTTTCCCATCCATATAACTATCCAATTTATTTTTAAATGATAAAAACGAACCTGCCTCCACCACCTTCACTGGAAGCTCATTCCACACAGCTACCACTCTCTGAGTAAAGAAGTTCCCCCTCATGTTACCCCTAAACTTCAGTCCCTTAATTCTCAAGTCATGTCCCCTTGTTTGAATCTTCCCTACTCTCAGTGGGAAAAGCTTTTCCACGTCAACTCTGTCTATCCCTCTCATCATTTTAAAAACCTCTATCAAGTCCCCCCTTAACCTTCTGCGCTCCAAAGAATAAAGCCCTAACTTGTTCAACCTTTCTCTGTAACTTAGTTGCTGAAACCCAGGCAACATTCTAGTAAATCTCCTCTGTACTCTCTCTATTTTGTTGACATCCTTCCTATAATTAGGCGACCAAAATTGTACACCATACTCCAGAATTGGCCTCACCAATGCCTTGTACAATTTTAACATTACATCCCAACTTCTATACTCAATGCTCTGATTTATAAAGGCCAGCACACCAAAAGCTTTCTTTACCACCCTATCTACATGAGATTCCACTTTCATGGAACTGTGCACAGTTATTCCCAGATCCCTCTGTTCACCTACATTCTTCAATTCCCTACCATTTACCATGTACGTCCTATTTTGATTTGTCCTGCCAAGATGTAGCACCTCACACTTATCAGCATTAAACTCCATCTGCCATCTTTCAGCCCACTCTTCCAACTGGCATAAATCTCTCTGTAGACTTTGAAACTCTACTTCATTACCCGCAACCCCACCTATCTTAGTATCATCTGCATACTTACTAATCCAATTTACCACACCATCGTCCAGATCATTGATGTACATGACAAACAACAGTGGACCCAACACAGATCCCTGTGGCACCCCACTCGTCACTGGCCTCCAACCTGACAAACAACCATCCACCATTACTCTCTGGCATCTCCCATTCAGCCACTGTTGAATCCATCTTGCTACTCCACCATTAATACCCAACCATTGAACCTTCTTAACCAACCTTCCATGAGGAACCTTGTCAAAGGCCTTACTGAAGTCCATATACACAACATCCACTGCTTTACCCTCATCAATTTCCCGAGTAACATCTTCAAAAAATTCAAGAAGATTAGTTAAACATGACCTTCCAGGCACAAATCCATGTTGACTGTTCCTAATCAGACCCTGTTTATCCAGATGCTTATATATATTATCTCTAAGTATTCTTTCCATTAATTTGCCCACCACTGACGTCAAACTAACAGGTCTATAATTGCTAGGTTTACTCTTAGACCCCTTTTTAAACAATGGAACAACATGCGCAGTACGCCAATCCTCCGGCACTATTCCCGTTTCTAATGACATTTGAAATATTTCTGCCATAGCCCCTGCTATTTCTACACTAACTTCCCTCAATGTCCTAGGGAATATCCTGTCCGGACCTGGAGACTTATCCACTTTTATATTTCTCAAAAGTGTCAGTACTTCCTCTTCTTTGATCCTCATAGTTTCCATAGCTACTCTACTTGTTTCCCTTACCTCACATAATTCAATATCCTTCTCCTTGGTGAATACCGAAGAAAAGAAACTGTTCAATATCTCCCCCATCTCTTTTGGCTCTGCAGATAGTTGGCCACTCTGACTCTCTAATGGACCAATTTTATCCCTCGTTATCCTTTTGCTATTAATATAGCGGTAGAAACCCTTCGGATTTACTTTTACCTTACTTGCCAAAGCAACCTCATATCTTCTTTTAGCTTTTCTAATTTCTTTCTTAAGATTCTTTTTACATTCTTTATACTCCTCAAGCACCTCATTTACTCCATGCTGCCTATAACTATTGTAGATCTCCCTCTTTTTCCGAACCAAGTGTCCAATTTCCCTTGAAAACCATGGCTCTTTACAATTTTTACGATTTCCTTTCAACCGAACAGGGACATAAAGATTCTGTACTCTTAAAATTTCACCTTTAAATGTACTCCATTTCTCTTCCACATCTTTCCCATAAAACAAACTGTCCCAATTTACTCCTTTTAAATCCTTTCGCATCTCCTCAAAGTTAGCCTTTCTCCAATCAAAAATCTCAACCCTAGGTCCAGTTTTGTCCCTCTCCATAATTATATTGAAACTAATGGTATTGTGATCACTGGACCCGAACTGTTCCCCAACGCATACCTCTGCCACCTGACCCATCTCATTTCCTAACAGGAGGTCCAGTACCGCCCCTTCTCTAGTAGGTACTTCTATGTATTGTTGCAAAAAACTATCCTGCACACATTTTACAAACTCCAACCCATCCAGCCCATTTACAGAATGTGTTTCCCAGTCTATGTGTGGAAAATTGAAATCTCCCACAATCACTACCTTGTGCTTACTACTAATATCTGCAATCTCCTTACATATTTGCTCTTCCAATTCTCGCTCCCCATTTGGCGGTCTATAATACACCCCTATAAGTGTTGCTACCCCTTTCCCATTTCTCAGTTCCACCCAAATAGCCTCCCTAGACGAGCCCTCTAATCTATCCTGCCAAAGCACTGCTGTAATATCTTCCCTGATAAGCAATGCAACACCTCCACCTCTTGCCCCTCCAATTCTATCACACCTGAAGCAATGAAATCCTGGAATATTTAGTTTCCAATCACAGCCCTCCTGCAACCATGTTTCACTGATCGCCACAACATCATACTTCCAGGTGTCAATCCAGGCTCTAAGTTCATCCACTTTTCTTACAATGCTCCTAGCATTAAAATATACACATTTAAGAAACCCACCCTCTCTTATTCTCTGATTATTTTCTTTTTCTTCTCTCTCCCCTACATTTTGGGTCAGAGTGCTACCATTCTCTGCCCCCTGCTTCACACACTGACTGCTAGCTTTCCCAATTTGAGTCCCTCCCCCCAACCATACTAGTTTAAAGTCTCCCCAGTAGCCTTTGCAAATCTCCCCGCCAGGATATTGGTCCCCCTTGAGTTCAAGTGCAACCCGTCCTTTCTGTACAGGTCGCACCTTCCCCAAAAGAGGTCCCAATGATCCAGAAACTTGAATCCATACCCACTGCACCAGTCTCTCATCCACGCATTTATCCTCCACCTCGCTCCATTCCTACTCTCACTGTCGCGTGGCACAGGCAGTAATCCTGAGATTGTTACCTTTCCAGTCCTTCTCCTTAACTCTCTACCTAACTCCCTAAATTCTTCTTTCAGGACCTCTTCTCTTTTTTTACCTATGTCGTTGGTACCTATATGCACCACAACCTCAGGCTCCTCTCCCTCCCATTTCAGGATTTCTTGGACACGTTCAGACACATCCCTGACCCTGGCACCAGGGAGGCAAACTACCATCCGGGACTCCTGTCTGCGTCCACAGAATCGCCTATCCGACCCCCTGACTATAGAGTCCCCTATTACAATTGCCCTCCTCTTCTTTTCCTTACCCTTCTGAGCAACAGGACCGGTCTTTGTGCCAGAGGCCCGGCCGCTGTCGCTGCCCCCAGGTAGGCTGTCTCCCCCACCCTTACTCAAACACGAGTACTTATTTTCAAGGTGTACAGCCACCGGGGTACTCACCAGTCCCTGCCTCTGCCCATTGCCCTTCCTAACTGTGACCCAGTTTTCTGTCTCCCGTGGTCTTGGAGTGACCACCTCCCTGTAACTCCTTTCTATGACCTCCTCGCTCTCCCTGAGCAGACAGAGGTCATCGAGTTGCTGCTCCAGGTTCCTAACGCGGTCCCTTAGGAGCCCCATCTCGACGCACCTGGCGCAGATGTGGACGTCTGGAGAGCACTCAGACTCCATGACCTCCCACATCTGACATCCAGAACAGTAAACTGCCCTGGCCCTCATTCTCCCCCTTATCCGAATACAATAAAGCCTTACCCGGGATACAAGCCAATCAGCTGCTTCCTCTGATCCAATACAGATTTGGGTTCCTCACAGCTCCAGGCAACTCCTCCTCTCACCAACGGTTCCCCGGGCCTCTGTAGAAGCAAACCCCGCGCTGTATTTATACTTACAGCTGCAGGTAAGTCCTCCTCTCACCAACGGCTCCCCGGGCCTCTGTAGAAGCAAACCCCGCGCTGTATTTATACTCACAGCTGCAGGTAAGTCCTCCTCTCACCAACGGCTCCCCGGGCCTCTGTAGAAGCAAACCCCGCGCTGTATTTATACTTACAGCTGCAGGTAAGTCCTCTCACCAACGGCTCCCCGGGCCTCTGTAGAAGCAAACCCCGCGCTGTATTTATACTTACAGCTGCAGGTAAGTCCTCCTCTCACCAACGGCTCCCCGGGCCTCTGTAGAAGCAAACCCCGCGCTGTATTTATACTTACAGCTGCAGGTAAGTCATCCTCTCGCCAACGGCTCCCCGGGCCTCTGTAGAAGCAAACCCCGCGCTGTATTTATACTTACAGCTGCAGATAAGTCCTCCTCTCACCAACGGCTCCCCGGGCCTCTGTAGAAGCAAACCCCGCGCTGTATTTATACTTACAGCTGCAGGTAAGTCCTCCTCTCACCAACGGCTCCCCGGGCCTCTGTAGAAGCAAACCCCGCGCTGTATTTATACTTACAGCTGCAGGTAAGTCCTCCTCTCACCAACGGCTCCTCTCACCAACGGCTCCCCATTCGCCTTCGACCCCAAGCTGGCTACCTCCCATCCCTTACTCCCCCAAGCTGGTTGCTTCCCATCCCTTACCTCCCCATGTTGGCAACCTCCCATCCCTTACTTCGCAAAGCTGGCATTCTTCCTATTGCTCTTGCTCCCCCCAACTGGCTACCTCCATTCCCCTTACTTCCCCAAGCTGGCCTCCTCCCAACCTTTATGCCCCTATGCTGGCCAGCTCCCGTCCCTTACTCCCCAAGCTGGCTACCTCCCATTCTTCTCACTCCACTAAGCGGGGATCATGACAAAAGCCTCCCCGTGGCGATCCCTAGAAGTGACGAGGTGATGTACGATGTTCTGTCAACATGTTGGACGACGACAGAAACCAACGGCGAGCTACATCATCTGACACATGAGCGAACGATCACCCCCAAGCTGGGAAACTTCCATTCACCTTAATTCCCAATGCGGCTACCTCCCATTCCCCTTACGCCCCAAGTCTGGCTTCTTCCCCCCCAAGATGGTCACCTCCCACCCGGTACTCCCACAAGCTGCCTATCCCCCACCATTTAATCCCCTACTTGGCTTCCTCCCATTTGCCCTACAGCCCTACACTGCCTTCCTCCAATCCCTTACTCCCCCAAGCTGGCTAACACGCTTCCCCCTTACTCGCCCAGCTGGCTTTCTCCCATTCGCTTTACTCTCCCCAAGCTGATTACTTCCCGTCCCTTAATTTCCCCAAGCTGGCTACCTCACATGCCTGACTACCCTAAGTTAACCCTCCCTCCCTTCCCTTACTTTCCCCAAGCTGCCTTCCTCCCATCCCTTACCCCCCAAGCTGGATTCCTCCCGTCCCTTCCCTCTCCAAGCTGGTTACTTCCCATCCTTATTCCTCCATTCGCCTTACTACACACCAAGCTGGTAACCTCCAATTCCCCTTACTCTCCCAAGCTGGCTATCTCCCATTCCTTATACGTCCTCAAGTTGGCAATCTCCTCACCCATTATTCCCATTCCCCTTGCTCTACTAAGCTGGCTACCTCCCATCCCTTGCTCCCACAAGTTGGTTTCCATCCATTTGCCTTTCACCCCCAATTTAACGACCTCCCATTCCTTACTCCGCATGCTGGCTACCTCCCATCCATTACTCCCCAAGCTGGCTGCCTCCCATTCCCCTTACTTCCCCAAGCTGGATTCTTCCGATTCCCCTTGTTCCCCCAAGGTGGCTACTTCATATTCCCCTTACTTCCCCAAGCTATACACCTCCCACTCCACCCACCCCCCAAAGCTGGCGTCCTCCTTCCCCTTACACCACCCCCAAGCTGGCTACCTCCCATCCCATACTCCCACAAGCTGGCTATCTCCCGCCCTTTACTCCTACAAGCTGGATTTCTCACATCCCTTACTCCCCCAGCTGGCTGACTCCAATCCCTTCATCCTCCAACTTGGCCTCCTCCCATTTGCCTTAAACCCCCACGCTGCCTTCTCCCCCATCCATTACTCCCCCAATTTGGCTTCCTCCCATTCGCCTTACTCTCCCAAGATGGCTACGTCCTATTCCTTACCCACCCAAGCTATCTACCTCCCTTCCTTTACTCCTCAAGTTGCTTTCTTCCCAAATCTTCCCCCCCCCAGCTGGCATCCTCCCATCCCTTACTCCTCAAAGATGCCTTTCTACCATCCCTTACTCCCGCAAGCTGGCTACCTCCCTCCCTTAACTCCCCCAAGCAGGCTACCTCCCTCCCCTAACTTCCCCTAGCAGACTATCTCCCTCCCCTCACTCCCCCAAGCTTGCTACCACCCTTTCCCCTTACACCCCCAATCTAGCTTCCTCCCTTCCTTTACTCTCCAAGTTGCTTTCTTCGCATCCCTTACAACACCCCCAAGCTGCCTTCCTCCCATCTCTTACACGCCCAAGATGGCTACCTCCCCCTCACTACCCCAAGCTTAATACCACCCTATCTACTTACGCACCCAAGCTGGCTCCCTCCCATTCCCCTTACTCCCCCAAGCTATCTACCTCCCATCCTTTATTCCTTTATTCCTTCTATATGACTACGTCCCATTTCGTTCTCTCGGAAGCTGACTGCCTCCCATCCCTTGCTTGCCCAAGCTGGCAACCTCGCAACCGTACACCAAGCTGGCTACCTCCTTTTACTTTACACCCACCCCCAAGCTGTCTTCCTCCCATCTCTTACTCTCCAGCAAGCGGGAATCATGGCAGAATCCTCCTCGTGGCGATTCCTGGAAGCGACGACTCCGTACAGTCTGACGCATCGGGCGACGATTCTTTCAACATGTTGGACGACAACAGAAGCCAACAGCGAGCTTCATTGTCTGAAACACGAGCGAACAAACACCCCCAAGGTGTGAGAACCTGCCAATTCCCCTTACACCCCCAAGCTGGTTACCTCACATTCCCCTTACTTCCACAAGCTGGCTACCTCCCATTCCACCTACACCCCCAAGCTGGATACCTCCCATTCCCTAACACCCTCAAGCTGCCAATGTCCCCATCCTTTACTCCCATTCACCTTACTACGCCAAGCTGGCTACTTCCCATTCCGCTTCTTCCCCCAAGTTGCCTTCCTCCCATCCCTTATCCCAACCAAGCTGGCCTCCTCCCTTCCCTTGCTCCCCCAAGTCGCCTTTCTCCTATCCATTACCCCACCAAGTTGGCATCCTCCCATTTGCCATACTCCGCCAATTCCTTACGTTCCCAAGCTGGATACGTCCCATCCCTTACTCCCCCAAGCTGGATACTTCCCTCTCCCCTTAATCCCCCAAACTGGCTACCTCCCATTCCCCTTACACCCCCAAACTGGCTTCCCTCCCATTCTCCATATTCCCACAGGCTCCCTACCTCCCATCCCTTAATCCCCCAAGCTGGCTCCTTCACATCCCTTACTTCCCCAGCTGGCTGCCTACCCTAACTGAATCCTCCACCTTGGATTACTCCCATGTGGCTTACTCCCATTTGCCTTACTCCCCCTCGCTGACTTCCTCCCATCCCTTACTCCCCAAGCTGGCTAACACACTTGGACGAACGACGGAAGCAACAAGCGAGCTACATCTTCTGACACATGAGCGAACGAACATCCCCAAGCTGGGAACCTGCAATTCCCCTTACTTCCCACAAGCTGGCTACCTCCATATCCTTACTCCCCCATATAACCATATAACCATATAACAATTACAGCACGGAAACAGGCCATCTCGACCCTTCTAGTCCGTGCCGAACACGTATTCTCCCCTAGTCCCATATACCTGCGCTCAGACCATAACCCTCCATTCCTTTCCCGTCCATATAACTATCCAATTTATTTTTAAATGATAAAAACGAACCTGCCTCCACCACCTTCACTGGAAGCTCATTCCACACAACCACCTCTCTCTGAGTAAAGAAGTTCCCCCTCATGTTACCCCTAAACTTCTGTCCCTTAATTCTCAAGTCATGTCCCCTTGTTTGAATTTTCCCTACTCTCAGTGGGAAAAGCTTATCCACGTCAACTCTGTCTATCCCTCTCATTATTTTAAAGACCTCTATCAAGTCCCCCCTTAACCTTCTGCGGTCCAAAGAATAAAGCCCTAACTTGTTCAACCTTTCTCTGTAACTTAGTTGCTGAAATCCAGGCAACATTCTAGTAAATCTCCTCTGTACTCTCTCTATTTTGTTGACCCCCAAGCTGGCTTATTCCTATTCCCATTACTCCCCCCAAGCTGAATACCGCCCATCCCTTATTCCTCCTATCTGGCTAGCTCACATTCCTTTCTCTCGGAAGCTGGCTGTCTCCCATACTTTACTCCCCCAAAGCTGGCTACATCCCGTCCTTTACTCCCCTAAGTTGACGTCCTCTCATTTTCTTTCCTCTCCCAAGCTGGCTTATTCAGATTCCCCTTAATCCCTCAAGATGGCTACATTCCATTCAGATGACTCAACCAAGATGGCTTCCTCCCATCCCTTACTCCCACAATATAAAAGTGGATAAGTCTCCAGGTCCGGACAGGATATTCCCTAGGTCATTGAGGGATGTTAGTGTAGAAATAGCAGGGGCTATGACAGAAATATTTCAAATGCCATTAGAAACGGGAATAGTTTCAAATAGTTTCAATAGTTAAAAACGGTACTAAGAGTAAACCTAGCAATTATAGACATGTTAGTTTGACGTCAGTGGTGGGCAAATTAATGGAAAGGATACTTAGAGATAATATATATAAGCATCTGGATAAACAGGGTCTGATTATGAACAGTCAACATGGATTTGTGCCTGGAAGGTCATGTTTGACTAATCTTCTTGAATTTTTTGAAGAGATTACTCGGGAAATTGATGAGGGTAAAGCAGTGGATGTTGTATATGTGGACTTCAGTAAGGCCTTTGACAAGGTTCCTCATGGAAGGTTGGTCAAGAAGGTTCAATTGTTGGGTATTAATGGTAGAGTAGCAAGATGGATTCAACAATGGGAGATGCCAGAGAGTAATGGTGGATGGTTGTTTGTCAGGTTGGAGGCCAGTGATTAGTGGGGTGCCACATGGATCTGTGTTGGGTCCACTGTTGTTTGTCATGTACATCAATGATCTGGATGATGGTGTGGTAAATTGGATTAGTAAGTATGCAGATGATACTAAGATAGGTGGGGTTGTGGATAATGAAGTAGATTTTCAAAGTCTACAGAGAGATTTATGCCAGTTGGAAGAGTGGGTTGAAAGGTGGCAGATGGAGTTTAATGCTGATAAGTGTGAGGTGCTACATCTTGGCAGGACAAATGAAAATAGGACGTACATGGTAAATGGTAGGGAATTGAAGAATGCAGGTGAACAGAGGGATCTGGGAATAACTGCACAGTTCCCTGAAAGTGGAATCTCATGTAGATAGGGTGTTAAAGAAAGCTTTTGGTGTGCTGGCCTTTATAAATCAGAGCATTGAGTATAGGAGTTGGGATGTAATGTTAAAATTGTACAAGGCATTGGTGATTACACGTGAGTGACTACATGAAGAACCCCGCTAGGACGCATGCGTGTCATATATCGCTACACGCATTGCAACGAGTCACAGCAGGGGGGACAACGTTCCCCTTAGTGGCAAAATTTGAAAGCCGGGAACAGCAGGTAAGAAAACTCTGCGTTCCAGAATTTGAAAGTCGGGAACAGCAGGTAAGAGACTCTGCGTTCCTTCCACTTATCTTTTAGATGGACACATGGACCAGATCCACGAAGGCTGCGGGAACGCTGGCGGGAGAGAACCGCAGTATTGCGGGCAGCCGGCAGCAGCAGCAAACGGCACGCTGCTCTCCCGTATAATGGGAACAGCTGTGCCCGACTTCGCTCCCGCGCCGGGCCGGCCGGTCGGGAGAGGAGCAGCCGCGAGCGACCAGTGCCCGTGTGCATGGGGGTCGGTTTTGAGCGGCTGCAGGAGAAATTAAGCAGCCGCGAGCGACCAGTGCCCGTGAGCACCGGGGTCGGTTGGAGCGGCTGCAGCATGACGAGCAGCCGGGAGCGGCCAGTGCCCGTGAGCACCGGGGTCGGTTGGAGCGGCTGCAGCATGCAGGATAAGAGCAGCCGGGAGCGGCCAGTGCCCGTGAGCACCGGGGTCGGTTGGAGCGGCTGCAGCATGCAGGATAAGAGCAGCCGGGAGCGGCCAGTGCCCGTGAGCACCGGGGTCGGTTGGAGCGGCTGCAGCATGCAGGATAAAGAACAGCCGGGAGCGGCCAGTGCCCGAAAGCATTGGAGCCGGTTGGACCGGCTGCAGGAGAAATTAAGCAGCCGCGAGCGACCAGTGCCCGTGAGCACCGGGGTCGGTTGGAGCGGCTGCAGCATGACGAGCAGCCGTGAGCGGCAAGTGCCTGTGAGCACCGGGGGGCGGTTGTAGCGGCTGCAGCATGCAGAATAAAGAGCAGCCGGGAGCGGCCAGTGCCGGAGAGCATTGGAGCCGGTTGGACCGGCTGCAGGAGCAGTACCCCTTGTGGGGCTGCAGAGTGGAAATACTCCAAAGAGGCAAAGCCACAGTGGGCAACTAACAAGCCCACAGCAGTACTCCTTGTGGGGCGGCACAGAGTTTCTCACTCATCAGAGGGGAACACCGAGAGTCAATCCTGGGCTGGCTGCCGGAACTGGAGTAGGAGCAGCCTCAGGAGTAACGGCTTCAGGAGCAGCCGCGATGGCCAGTGATCATGTGCATTGGAGCCGGTTGGGTGCCCGAGAGCATTGGGACCAGCTGGAGCGGCTGTTGGAGCAGGTAAGTGGCAGCTCCATGAGATGGAGACTAGTCACAGAGGGGCAGCTAGTAAGTCCTACAGCAGTACCTCTTCTAGGGCTGTACAGTGTTCTCCCTCATCAGAGGGGAGTATAGAGGGTCAATTTTGGGCTGCACTTGAACAGAGGAGCAGAACATACCCCTAGTACACTTAGGGTGCAGATAACCTATGGGAAAAAACTTACCATCAGGGAACTGCAAACCTGAATGTTCCCAGTATCAACCAAAACATGGTAGGGCAGGGAATTGAAACGAAATAAAGTTCTAAGTCCTAACAGCGGGACGGGATCGGTCCCACTATAAACAGAGACATGACACTAGATCACCAGGATGCACTAGCCTTATATGCTAACCTGGAACCTCCCAACCTCCAATATAAAAATTTGGAGGCATCTTATCTTAACAGGGAAAGAACTTCACATAGAGGGAACTCTGGGGCACTGTAAGGAACGTCTTAAAAACTACTTCCTGGGAAATGTGCTACCCTCATCAGACACCGGCACCCCAACAACCACGGAGGATGCCGAAATAGTAACACGCCTACTAATAGTAACCAGGGAGGTTGGTGGGAGATAACAGATCCATCTGTATGCATAGAATTATTCTACCGACACTTAAAATTCAGAGTTATAAGGGTATACCTTAGAATTATTCATTCCATTATCCTCCAGTTCAGCATGTACAGAACTGAATGTTCATGCTTAACGGGTAAGAATAAACTAAAGCGCATACTGAACTACAGTGCCCATATATTATAGGAGTTATGGAGGACATCCAACACGTATCACAGGAAAGAAACATCGTCTGCAGTCCACCGTTAACACAGTTGACATGGCAGTGACTTTGCCGTAAGAAAGGGTACAGCCTTTATGGAAGCTTGCAGGGAACTAAACCATCCATAATATAATATAATATAATATAATAATAATAATAATAATAATAATATAATAATATATATTTTATTGTCATTGCACGTCAGTGCAACGAGATTTAGTGTGCAGCTCCACTGATGTACAATATATACATCAGACTGGTAGTAGAATAATTGGCATTAGGGGCTGTGTGACAGCCACATGATATCGGACCTTTACATAATCATAGTACAGAGCGTAACACGCGTCACTCAAGAAATTATGTGGGGTTCATTCTGACAGACGAATGAAGCAACCAACAGAGGCCACTATGGTACAAAAATGGTGGAACATACATTAGGCATTGTTCCTAACCAAACTCAGTTACCCGTCTATGGAACCACATACTGATGGGCCTTGGATTGGGATGCTACTAATTCCATCTCCAGCTGAGGGGGAGATGGAATGCTCAGGAGGCATCACTACTAACGTTGGGCATATATACCTGGGGAAGTGAGAGCTAGTCGTGGCTTTAAGTCATATTGTTTTGGGTTATATCACCAGTATGTTAGTCTACAAATTGACAACACCACCGGGGTAGCATATGTCAACCATATGGGTAGAAACATATCGACACCATTTGACCATCTGGCCAACACTATTTGTGAATTGAATTGAATTGAATTGAATCCTTTATTGTCAGTCAGACCTTTCGGTCTGAACGAGCTGTTGTTGCCTGCAGCCATACATGTAATAATAACAACACACAATAAACACAAACTAACATCCACCACAGTGAGTTCACCAAACACCTCCTCACTGTGATGGAGGCAATAGTCTTAGAGTTACTGTCTCTATTAATCTGGATTAATAGCGTATCCAGATAGAGATTGGATATCAGCTTCCAACTACCAGGGAAACTGAATTTAGTGGCAGACAACAGGTCACGCTAAGTCTAAAAACACTGTATGGATGTTGGATAAAATATGTATTGCTGGAACAGCCGGTATGGAACACCAGATAACGACCTATTCATATCCATGCTCTTACCAGTTATCAAATTATGTTCGTGGGAGCCAGAACCTGGGGCAGTGGTTCAGATGTATCTTCGCTGATTGGGGGATCCTTTATGCATCCCTCCCTTTGCCTCATCAGTCGGGTATTTAGGAAGAAACGATAGACTCCACGTCTCGAATTTTGATAATACCTGATTGCCCTACGCAACCATGGGTACTGGTGATATCAACTTGGGTCAGAACCATACATCACCATCCATCATAGACCTAACTTACGGGGTCTTCCCGCAACAAGGGGAGTTATCCATGTCACTATTATATATTAACCTATTTATTTAGAGTTGTAAGCACCTCTGCTACACCTGGGACTGAAGGACCGAATGCGGAATTATTTCAGCGGGTCACAGACAGTCCACCCAAACATCAGTACTTGGTATCATCTAATAATGGGAAGTACTGTCACAACAATAATCATCACCCACAGATCTATGAACATCCCGTCTGTTTTGGAATTCCTGGCAAGCCTCCATTACGATGAGAGGCTCAGTCATAGTGCCATCAACTGCGCCAGAAGTGCTCTGTCAACATACCTGTCGAAGGTAGAGAGCGGCATTCCGTTGGGACAAACCCTGGTAAACAAACCCATGAGGGGCATTTTTAAAATTAGTCCCCAAGAACCAGGTACTCCCAAATATGGGATGTGAGCATTGTACTGACCATGTTAAGAAAGTGGTCTCCAGCTACAGCTCTGTTCCTACGGAAACTGACTATGTAAACAGTCAAAGGTACACAAAATTGCTGGAGGAACTCAGCGGGTGCAGCAGCATCTATGGAGCGAAGGAAATAGGCGACGTTTCGGGCCGAAACCCTTCTTCAGACTACTCCACTATGTAAACAGTCATGCTGATGGTCCTGGACACGCCACAAAGGGTCCAGTCATCACAGAAAATAAGGTTGGACAACATGATTAATTCATCTGGAATTTAAGGTTTACATCAGTGTAATAGTCATACAGAACAGACAGGGGTTAACACGCCTACAAAAACAAAAACAAAAACAGAATTCAGAGCCTACCCTACAGATGGTCGTCTCTGTATTATAACTCACTTACTATCATACATGAAGTATACTAAGATCATCAGAGGGAAGAAATGTCACTTTAATCAGCTACTAACAGCCATTCAAAACAGTGACAGTCCCGACCATCTCTAGATGGCTAAAACAAGTCCTAAATAGGCTGGAGTGGACATTAGCATTTCAAATCTCACTCCACCAGGGCTGCAGCTACATTGGCAGCTATGAAGTTGGACGTACCAATGGACCTAATCCTCAAGACAGCAGGATGGTCAACGGAGGAATTTTCCAACGACTTTATAACAAACCAGTTATTGAACCTGGAACATTTGCAGAAACAAATTTAAGTTCTGTATATATATACCCATAAATAGGGGCAATAATTGGTGTTAATATTTTTACTGTTGGATTTCAATATCGTATTGATGTCTAATGATGTTAACTCTATTCTCCCCAAAAATCAAGGCAGATGTGATGCATGGACTTGTTCCACGGCATGAAATCACAGAGCTTTAAAAGCTTCACGTAGTCACTCACGTGACTCCGAAGTAAAATAGTAAGATTAAACGAGAACTTACCAGTTTGAAGTTTGATCTTTATTTTATGAGGAGGAACGTTGAGGGACTACGTGCCCTCCGCTCCCACCCTTGATCATAGTCTGAACTGGTATCATTACATAACACAAAATCCAGAATTACCTTCTCCCTGGTAGGCTCCAATACAAGCTGCTCTCAGAATCCATCACGAAGGCACTCTACAAAGTCCCTTTCTTGGGGCCCAGTATCAACCTGATTTTCCCAGTCTACCTGCATGTTGAAATATCCTATAACAACCATAGCATTACTTTTGCTACATGCCAATTTAACTCCTGATTCAACTTGCACCCTATGTCCAGACTACTGTTTGGGGTCCTGTAGTTAAGTCCCATTAGGATCTTTTTACCGTTACAATTCCTTAGTACTTTCCATACTGACTCCACGTCTCCTGTTTCAATGTCACCCCTTGCAAGGGAATGAATTTCATTCCTCACCAACAGAGCAACCCCACCCACTCTGCCCACCTGTCTGTCTTTTCGATAGGAGGTATACCCTTGTATATTTAGTTCCCAACCCTGGCCCTCTTGCAGCTATGTCTCTGTAATTCTCACAACATCATACTTGCCAATTTCTAACTGAGCCTCAAGCACATCCACTTTATTTCTTATACTGCGGACATTCATATACAACACTTTGACCTGCGCATTCACTTCCACCCACGCATCGCTCGCAATTGACCCTGACCGTACACTTTATCCCTTCTCGAACTTTCATTCGCATTAATTCGAGAATCTTTTGTAATTTTTCCTGTAATCACATCCCATTCAACTACATCTTTATACTCCCAATTTGTCAATCCCTCCACCCCACTATTTAGCTTAAACCCACACGTGTAGCCCTAGCAAACCTGCCTGCCATAATGTCAGTCCCCCTCCAGTTATGAGCGGTTTACAGGGGTTTACAGGGGTTTAGAGGTGTTTGCGGGGGATTTAGAGGGGATTAGAGACGTTTACATGGATTCAGAGGGGTTTAGAGGGGTTTGCAAGGTATAGAGAGGTTTAAAGTGGTTTAGAGGGCTTTGGAGGGGTTTACAGAGGTTTAGAGTGGTTTAGGGGGGTTTGGAGTGGTTTACAGGTTTGGTGTGGTTTGGAGGGGTTCACAGGGGGTTTGGAGGAGTTCAGAGTGGTTTAAAGGGGTAGAGGGGTTTAGATGAGTTTAGAGGGGGTTAGAGGTGTTTAGTGCTGTTTAGATGCGTTTATATAATATAATAACCATATAACAATTACAGCACGGAAACAGGCCATCTCGACCCTTCTAGTCCGTGCCGAACACATAATCTCCCCTAGTACCAGATACCTGCGCTCAGACCATAACCCTCCATTCCATTCCCATCCATATAACTATCCAATTTATTTTTAAATGATAAAATCGAACCTGCCTCCACCACCTTCACTGGAAGCTCATTCCACACAGCTACCACTCTCTGAGTAAAGAAGTTCCCCCTCATGTTACCCCTAAACTTCTGTCCCTTAATTCTCAAGTCATGTCCCCTTGTTTGAAACTTCCCTACTCTCAGTGGGAAAAGCTTTTCCACGTCAACTCTGTCTATCCCTCTCATCATTTTAAAAACCTCTATCAAGTCCCCCCTTAACCTTCTGCGCTCCAAAGAATAAAGCCCTAACTTGTTCAACCTTTCTCTGTAACTTAGTTGCTGAAACCCAGGCAACATTCTAGTAAATCTCCTCTGTACTCTCTCTATTTTGTTGACATCCTTCCTATAATTAGGCGACCAAAATTGTACACCATACTCCAGAATTGGCCTCACCAATGCCTTGTACATTTTTAACATTACATCCCAACTTCTATACTCAATGCTCTGATTTATAAAGGCCAGCACACCAAAAGCTTTCTTTACCACCCTATCTACATGAGATTCCACTTTCAGGGAACTGTGCACAGTTATTCTCAGATCCCTCTGTTCACCTACATTCTTCAATTCCCTACCATTTACCATGCACGCCCTATTTTGATTTGTCCTGCCAAGATGTAGCACCTCACACTTATCAGCATTAAACTCCATCTGCCATCTTTCAGCCCACTCTTCCAACTGGCATAAATCTCTCTGTAGACTTTGAAACTCTACTTCATTACCCGCAACCCCACCTATCTTAGTATCATCTGCATACTTACTAATCCAATTTACCACACCATCGTCCAGATCATTGATGTACATGACAAACAACAGTGGACCCAACACAGATCCCTGTGGCACCCCACTCGTCACTGGCCTCCAACCTGACAAACAACCATCCACCATTACTCTCTGGCATCTCCCATTCAGCCACTGTTGAATCCATCTTGCTACTCCACCATTAATACCCAACCATTGAACCTTCTTAACCAACCTTCCATGAGGAACCTTGTCAAAGGCCTTACTGAAGTCCATATACACAACATCCACTGCTTTGCCCTCATCAATTTCCCGAGTAACATCTTCAAAAAATTCAAGAAGATTAGTTAAACATTTATAGGGGGTTTACAATGGTTTACAGGGGATTAGAGGGGTTTAGAGGTGTTCACATGTGTTTACCGTGGCCTAAATGGGTTTAGAGGAGTTTAGCGCAGTTTAGATGGGTTTACAGGGGTTTCGAGGGGTTGAGAGGGGATGATAGGGATTTAGAAAGCTTTAGAGGGGAAGATAGGGGTTTAGATGTGTTTAGATGTGTTTAGCGGGGTGTATATGTGTTTAGAGGGGTTTAATGTGTTTGGAGGGTGTTTGAAAGGTTTTGAGTTGTTTAGAGGGGTTTAGAATGGTTTAGATGCGTTTACTGGGGTTTACAGTGGTTACAGTGGTTTAGATGGGGTTTACAGGGGGTTACAGGGATTTATAGTGGGTTGGAGGGGTTTACAAGGAGTGTAGGTGAGTTTAGAGGGGTTTACAGAGGGCGTAGGTGAGTTTAGAGGGGGGTTACATGAGTTCGCAAGGGTTTAGACTAGTCTAGAGAGGTTTAGAAGCGTTTACAGGGGTTTACAAGGGTTCACGTGTTTAGAGGGGTTGGGGGTGTTTACAGCGGTTCACGGGGTGTTTAGACGGGTTTATATGGGGTTTGAGCGGTTTAGAGGGGTTTACATGGGTTTAGAAGGGTTTACACTGGGTTAGGGGGATTTAGAGAGGTTTAGAGGGGTTTAGTGGTTTAGACAGTTTAGAGGGGTTTGGGGGGGTTAGATGGGTCTACAGTGGTTTAGAGGGGTTAGAGCGCTTTCGGTGTGGTTTTGAGGTGTTTTGAGAGCGTTCGAGGGAGTTCGATGGGTTATGAGGGATTTAGAGTGGTTTAGAGGGGTTTCCAGTGGTTTCGTTGGGTGATGAGGGATTTAGAGGGGTTTCGAAGTGTTTAGAGGGTTTACATGGGTGTCGTGGGGTTTAGAGGTGTTCAGAGGGGTTTGAAGGGGTTTAGAGGGGGCTTAGAGGGATTTAGAGGGGGTTGGAGGGGTTTAGAGGGGGTATAGAGTTGTTTAGAGAGGTTTGGAGGGGGTTGGATGGGTTTAGAACGCTTTAGAGGGCTGTGGAGCTGAAATTTGTTTAGAGGGGTTTAGAGGTATGGAGGGGTATGGAGGTGTTTAGAGGGGATGATCAGGATTTTGAGGGGTTTGGAGGGGCAGAGGGGTTTAGATGTTCAGATGTATTTAGCGGGGTTTAGATATGTTTAGAGAGGTTTAGAGGTGCTTAGAGGGTTTTTGAGATGTTTTGAGTTTAGAGTGGTTTAGACGCATTTACTGGGGTTTACAGGGGTTACGGGGTTACAGGGGTTTAGATGGGGTTTACATGGGTTTACAGGGATTTAGAGTGGATTGGCGGGGTTTACAGGGGGGTTAGGTGAGTTTAGAGGTGTTTACAGGGGTGTAGGTGAGTTTAAAGGGGTTTACAGGAGGATGGGGTTTGAGCGGTTTAGAAGGGATTACATGGGTTTCGAGGGATTTACATGGGTTCAGAAGGATTTAGAGCGGTTTAGAGGGGGTTAGAGAGTTTTAGAGGGGTTTAGGGCGGGTTAGAGAGGTCTACAGTAGTAGAGTGGTTTAAAGTAGAGAGGTCTACAGGGGTTTAGAGCGCTTTCGACGGGTTATGAGGTGTTTCGAGAGCTTTCGAGGGGGTCCCAGTGGTTTAGAGAGGTTTCGATGGGTTATGACGGATTTAGAGTGGTTTCGATGGGTTTCGAGGGATTTCGAGGGGTGTGAGGGATTTAGAGAGGTTTCGAGGGGTGCCGAGGTGTTTAGAGGGTTTACATGGGTTTCGTGGGGTTTAAAGGGGTTCAGAGGGGTTTGGAGGTGTTTGGATGGGTTTAAAGTGGTTTAGAAGGGTTTGGAGAGGCTTGAAGGGATTTAAAGGGGTTTAGGGGTTAGATGGGTCTGGAGGGGTTTAGAGGGGCTTAGAGGGATTTAGAGGGGTGTGGAGGGGTGTAGAGGGGTGCAGAGGCGCTGACATTTGTTTGGAAGTGTTTTGAGGGTATGGAGGTCTTTACAGGGGTTTAGAGGTGTTTGGAGGGGGTTTAGAGGGTTTAGAATGGTTTAGAGGGATTTAGTGTCTGGAGGGGGTTTGGAATGGTTTGGAGGGGTTTAGATGTGTTTAGAGGGATTTGGAGTGGTTTAGAGGGAGATGGAGGGGTTAGAGGGGTTTACGGGGGTTTAGATGGGTTTTCAGGGGGTTATAGTGATTTAGAGGGGTTTACTGGTGGTTAGAGGGGATTACAACGGTTTCGAGGTTTAGAAGGGTTCAGAGGGGGTTAGACGGGTTTAGATGGGTTGAGAGCGGTTTACATGGGTTTGCAGGGGTTTGCAGTGTTTTACAGGCATGTAGAGGGATTTAGAGTGGTTTAATGGGTGTTAGAGTGGTTTAGAGGGGTTTACATGTGTTTAGAGGGGTTTGGAGTGGTTGAGAGGGGCTTAGAATGGTTTAGAGGGGTTTAGTGTCTGGAGGTGTTTGGAGTGGGTTGGAGTGGTTTCGATGTGTTTAGAGGGGTTTGGAGTGGTTTAGAGGGGGATGGAGGGTGTTAGAGGGGCTTACAGGGGGTTTAGAGGGGTTTAACATGGATGTAGAGGGATTTAGAGTGGTTTAAAGTGTTTTAGAGGGGTTTAGAGGTGTTTACAGGGGTTTAGTGGGGTTTAGAGGGGTGTCTACGGGTTTACATGGGTTTAGAGGGTTTTAGATTGGGTTAGAGGGGTTTGTAATGGTTTACAGGTTTGGAGTGGTTTAGAGGGGTTTAAATGGGGCTATTAGGGGTTCAGAGTGCCTTAGAGGGGTTAGAGGGGTGTTGAGGGGGTTAGAGGGGTTTAGATGTGTTTATATGTGTTTAGAGAGGTTTAGATGGATTTAGAATGGTTTAGAGGAGTTTAAAGGGGTTTACATGGGGTTATAGTGGTATGCAGGGGATTAGAGGGGTGTACACGGGTTTACAGGTGCTTAGAGGGGTTTAGAGGAGTATAGAGGTGTTTAGAGGGGTTTATATGTGTTTATATGTGTTTAGAGGGGCTTAGGTGGGGTTAGAATGGTTTGGAGATGTCTACAGGGGTTTACATGGGGTTATAGGGGTTTACAGGGGATTAGAGGGGTTTTACAAGGGTTTGCAGAAGTTTGCATGTGCTTCAAGGAGTTTAGAGAGGTATAGCGGTGTTTAGAGAGGCTCACAAGGGGTTTAGGATGGTTGACATGAGTTGATACGGATTTAGAGGAGCTGGAGGGGTTTACAGGTGGTTTAGATTGGTTTGCAGGGATTTACAGTGGGTGTAGGTGAGTTTGGAGGGATTTACAGTGGGTGTAGTTTAGTTTAGAAAGGTTTATAGGGGTTTACAGGGGTTCACATGTGTTCAGAGGGGTTTAGAGGTGTTTCGAGCGATTTACATGTGTTTAGACGGGTATAGAGGGACGAAGAGCGGTTTAGAGGGCTTTAGAGAGATTTAAGGTGTGTGCAGAGGGATTTAGAGCGGTTTGGCAATGTTTAGAGGGGTTTAGTGGGGTTTCGATGTGTTTGGAGGGGCTTAGAGTTATAGAGTTAGAGTAGTGCTGAAATGTGTTTAAAAGTGTTTAGAGGGGTTTGGAGGTGTGTAGAGGGGTTTAATTGCGTTTAGAGATGTTTGGAGGGATTTAGAGTGGTTTATAGGGGTTTAGAATGCTTCAGAGGGGTTTAGTGTCGGAGGGGTTTGTAGGAGTTTAGAGGGAGTTTGGAGTGGTTTAGAGGGGTTTGGGCGTGTTTGGAGGGGTTTGGTGGGGATTAGAGGGGTTCAGAGAGGTTAGAGGGGTTTAGAGGTGTTTGTATTGGTTAGACGCGTTTGGAAAGGTGTAGTGAGGTTTAGAGGGGTTTAGAAGGGTTTAGAGATATTTAGAGGGGTTTAGTTCAAGTTAAAGTTCAAGTGAGTAGACTTGTGCATGTTCCTTTAACACAGTGACCTCACCACTACTAACCACTCCCCATATCACCAGTATAATTGTAACCTCCCTACCTCCAGATCGCTCTCTAGCTCCGGTGACAGACCACAGAGAGCTAGGGCAGGAATGTGTATGAATAGTAATGTGTGTGTTTAGTAATAAAACAGTAGTGAAGTCTTGGGAGGCGTGCTCGTACCAGTCAGGAAGGCAACTTTTATCTGCAAGGTTTTGAAGGCCGCTCGGCCCCTCACTTTTTATCTGCTGGACACTGAGAACATCACGCTGTTGGGCGCCCGTGCGTGCCAGGACCTCGGTTTGGTCTCCTTTCACCGCGATATCCACCAGGTGCGGACCCTCCTGGACCCCCTGTGTGAGTACCCTGAACGTTTCGACGACGAGCTGGGCAGGCTACCCTGCAGTTACAGGATCGTTGTCGACCCGGGTGTCGAGCCTGTGGTCCGCCCTCCACACCGCGTCTCCTTTGCCATGAAGTACAAGGTGGAGTCGACTCTGCGCCACATGGTGGCCGTGGGCATCCTCAAGGAGGTGAGTGATCCCACCCGGTGGGTCTCCACCATGGTTGTTGCTGCAAAGAAGGATAAGAGTGAGCTTCGCATTTGTATAAACCCCAAGGAGCTGAACCTTGCCATTAAACGCCCGCACTACCCCATGCGGACGGTGGAGGACGTCGCTGCACAGGTTGGCCCAGCCACTGTCTTCTCAGTCCTCGATGCCAAAAGCTCTTTCTGGCAGATACCGCTGGATGAACGTTCCTCATACCTGACCACCTTCAGCACACCCTTCGGCAGGTTCCGTTTCCTTCGCATGCCATTCGGGATCAATTCTGCCAGCGAGGTCTTCCAGCGCACCATGGAGCAGCTGTTTGCCGGTCTGCCGTGTGCTATCATAGTCGATGACATCCTGGTATACGGGAAGGACGTCGCTGAGCACGACCTCCACCTCCGCCAAGTCCTGGACAGGGTTCGTGAGATCAACCTTAAGCTCAACCCTAAGAAGTGCCGTGTCCGCGTCCCAGAGGTCACGTACGTGGCCTACGTCTTCACTGCTGAGGGGCTGAAGCCCGACCCGCAGAAGACGGCTGCGGTCTATGGGATGTCTGCACCCGCCGACGTGCCCAGCCTGCAGCGCTTTCTGGGCATGGTGAACTATCTGGGGAAGTTCATTCCCGACCTCAGCGAGCTGTGAGTGCACCCCTGAGGGAGCTGATCAAAAAGGACACTGCCTGGGCTTGGTTCCCGAAGCACCAGAATGCGTTTGACATCCTGAAGTCCAGACTGGTTAGTACCCCCACTCTCAAGTTTTTCGACTTGCAACGACCAATTGTCCTCACCTGCGACGCCTCGAAGTTCGGTCTTGGTGCCGCCTGCCTGCAGCTTTACGATGGCCTGCAGCTGCCTGTCTCCTACGCTTCTCGCACCATGACCCCCGCTGAGCAGCGTTATGCTCAGATCGAGAAAGAGCTCCTCGCCGTGGTGTTTGCCTGCTCGAAGTTTAAGGATTACATCCTGGGCAACACCTTCACTATCGAAACCGATCACCAGCCGCTGGTCACGATCCTGAATAAACCGATCCACGTCGCCTCATCCCGCTTGCAGCGAATGATGCTGCAGCTCCAGCGGTTCACGTTTCGGGTCGTGTACCGCAAGGGCAAGGACATGTTCGTGGCCGACACGCTGTCCCGCGCACCGCTGACGTCCACTACCCGACACCCGTACGAATCGTCTGACCTGATGGTGTTAAACATTAATATTATGCCTTCACAGCAGATGCAGTCCCTGGTCCAGCACACTGCCAAAGATCCTGCCCTGCAACAACTTGCCGACGTCATCCGGCATGGTTGGCCTGACCGTCCCTCATCCTTGCCGGCTGGTGCCGTGCCCTACTTCCTGGTCCGGGATGAGCTTGTGCTGCACGACGGTGTGGTGGTGAAGGGCCACAAGGTTGTGGTGCCTGCGGCGCTGCGGGACCACTACTTTCAAACCGCCCACAGCGGCCATCCCGGGGCCGAGGCCACACTGTCCCAGGCCCAGAGCCAGTTCTATTGGCCCGGCATGGCCCATGACATCCGGGAGAGGGCTCCGCCTGCTCCACCTGCAATAGCCTCTCTCCCCATCAGCAACGGCAGCCGCTTCTGCAACAGCCTGCCCCCGATCTGCCATGGATGGCAGTCGCCACTGACATCTTCGAGTGGCATGGCAAGCACTTCCTGGTCCTTGTGGACTCCTACTCCAGCTGGTTCGAGGTGGACCAGCTGCCCTCCCTCACATCTGCTGCTGTCATTGTCAAGCTGCGCCGCCACTTCGCAACCTTT
The DNA here is from genome assembly GCF_010909765.2 of Amblyraja radiata. Taxonomy (NCBI): domain Eukaryota; kingdom Metazoa; phylum Chordata; class Chondrichthyes; order Rajiformes; family Rajidae; genus Amblyraja; species Amblyraja radiata. The sequence goes on from NC_045969.1 coordinate 60,700,183, forward strand.
GGCCCCCCTGCGAGTTTGCAGTCGGACAACGGTGGCCAGTTTTCCAGTGCGGAGTTCCGCGATTTCGCTGTCACCTGGAACGTTCGTCACTTCACCAGCAGCCCCGAGTACCCGCAGAGCAACGCCCTTGCTGAGCGCGCCGTCCGCAGTTCCAAGGAGCTGCTGGAGCACTGCAGACTTTCCCGGTCGGACTTTTACCTGGCCCTCCTCAACCTCCGCAACATCTCCCGTGACCCTGCCCTGGGCTCGCCTGCTCAGCGGCTCATGTCCCGCACCACGCGCCCTCCGATTCCCGTGTCCCAGCGGTCCCTGGTGCCTTCTGTCCTCCGCCCTGATGCCGTCCAGGAGCGCATTGCCCAAAAGCAAGATATACAAAAACGCTCCCACAACAAGTCCTGCCGCCCCCTTCCGCGTCTGTTCCCTGGTCAGGTCGTCCGGATGCAGTCCCCCTCCGGCCACTACCGTCTGGCGGTTGTCGTCGGCTCTGCCGGCTCACCGCGCTCTTACCTCGTCGACCACGAGGGTACCATCTACCGCCGGTCCCGCCAGCATTTGCGGCTGGTCAATGAGCCCGCTCCGCCTCCTGCTGCCCCTTTCGCCCCCCCGATTTCTTCCTCTCTGCCTGCCGCTCCTCGCATGCCCCGAACTCTGCCCTCTCAGCTCTATGTGCCCCGCTCCCCTGCTGCCAGCCCGCCCTTGCCTGTTCGCGTGCACGGCCCTGTGCCAGCTTCCCCTCCCCGGTCTCCGCACCTTCCCTCTCCTGCCCGTTCTCTGGCTCGTTCGCCCGCTCCTGCTCCTGCTCCTGCTCCTGCTGTTCCTGCGGAGGAGGGGGAGGGCGGGTTGCGTACCCGCTCCGGGCGGTTGGTCAAGCCGCCTGTACGTTACGGGGAATTTGTTTAATTGTTGCCTGACTGTGTGTGTGTGTTTAACTGCCTGTAGCGTATGAGTCGTGGTCGCCCTGTCACTGCTGTACTGCTTTGTTTCCAAGGGGAAGAATGTAGACTAGTGCATGTTCCTTTAACACAGTGACCTCACCACTACTAACCACTCCCCATATCACCAGTATAATTGTAACCTCCCCACCTCCAGATCGCTCTCTAGCTCCGGTGACAGACCACGGACAGCTAGGGCAGTAATGTGTATGAATAGTAATGTGTGTGTTTAGTAATAAAACAGTAGTGAAGACTTAGTGCGTTTCCACTCGTCTTTACAATGGAGGGGTTAGAGGGGTTTACAGGGGTTTACAGGGGTTTTCAGGGGGTTAGAGTGATTTAGAGGGGTTTACTGGCGGTTAGAGGGGATTACAACGGTTTCGAGGTTTAGAAAGGTTCAGAGGGGGTTAGACGGGTTTAGATTGGTTGAGAGCGGTTTACATGGGTTTGCAGGGGTTTACAGTGTTTTACAGGGGTGTAGAGGGATTTAGAGTGGTTTAATGGGTGTTAGAGTGGTTTAGAGGGGTTTACATGTGTTTAGAGGGGTTTGGAGTGGTTTCGATGTGTTAAGAGGGGTTTGGAGAGGGTTAGAGGGGGATGGAGGGTGTTAGAGGGGTTTACAGGGGGTTTAGAGGGGTTCAACATGGATGTAGAGGGATTTCGAGTGGTTTAAAGTGTTTTAGAGGGGTTTACAGGGGTTTAGTAGGGTTTAGAGGGGTGTCTACGGGTTTACATGGGGTTAGAGGGTTTTAGATTGGTTTAGAGAGGTGTGTAATGGTTTACAGGTTTGGAGTGGTTTAGAGGGGTTTATATGGGGCTATTAGGGGTTCAGAGTGCCTTAGAGGGGTTAGAGGGGTGTTGAGGGGGTTAGAGGAGTTTAGATGTGTTTATATGTGTTTAGAGAGGTTTAGATGGATTTAGAATGGTTTAGAGGAGTTTAAAGGGGTTTACATGGGTTTATAGTGGTATGCAGGGGATTAGAGGGGTGTACACGAGTTTACAAGTGCTTAGAGGGGTTTATATGTGTGTAGAGGGGCTTAGGTGGGGTTAGAATGGGTTGGAGATGTTTACAGGTGTTTACATGGGGTTATAGGGGTTTACAGGGGATTAGAGGGGTTTACAAGGGTTTGCATCAGTTTGCATGTGCTTCAAGGAGTTTAGAGAGGTATAGGGGTGTTTAGAGAGGTTCACAGGGGGTTTAGGATGGTTGACATGAGTTGATAGGGATTTAGAGGAGCTGGAGGGGTTTAGGGGGGTTTAGAGGGTTTTTTAGCTGTATGGAGGGGTTTACACGGGTTTACAGGTGGTTTAGATTGGTTTGCAGAGGTTTACAGTGGGTGTAGGTGAGTTTGGAGGGATTTACAGTGGGTGTAGTTGAGTTTAGAAAGGTTTATAGGGGTTTACAGGGGTTCACATGTGTTCAGAGGGGTTTAGAGGTGTTTCGAGCGATTTACATGTGTTTAGACGGGTATAGAGGGACGAAGAGACGAAAACCTTTACAGAGAAAGGTTGAACAAGTTAGGGCTTTATTCTTTGGAGCGCAGAAGGTTAAGGGGGGACTTGATATAGGTTTTTTAAATGATGAGAGGGATAGACAGAGTTGACGTAGAAAAGCTTTTCCCACTGAGAGTAGGGAAGATTCAAACAAGGGGACATGACTTGAGAATTAAGGGACTGAAGTTTAGGGGTAACATGAGGGGGAACTTCTTTACTCAGAGAGTGGTAGCTGTGTGGAATGAGCTTCCAGTGAAGGTGGTGGAGGCAGGTTCGTTTTTATCATTTAAAAATAAATTTGATAGTTATATGGATGGGAAAGGAATGGAGGGTTATGGTCTGAGCGCAGGTATATGGGACTAGGGGAGATTATGTGTTCGGCACGGACTAGAAGGGTCGAGATGGCCTGTTTCCGTGCTGTAATTGTTATATGGTTATATGGTAAGAGCGGTTTAGAGGGTTTTAGAGAGATTTACGGTGGGTGCAGAGGGATTTAGAGCGGTTTGGAGATGTTTAGAGGGGTTTAGTGGGGTTTCGATGTGTTTGGCTTAGAGTTATAGAGTTCTTTAGAGGGTTTTGGAGAGGTTAGGAGGGGTTTAGAGTGGTGTAGAGTTAGAGTAGTGCTGAAATGTGTTTAAAAGTGTTTAGAGGGGTTTGGAGGTGTGTAGAGTGGTTTAATTGCGTTTAGAGATGTTTGGAGGGATTTAGAGTGGTTTAGAATGCTTCAGAGGGGTTTAATGTCGGAGGGGTTTGTAGGAGTTTAGAGGGAGTTTGGAGTGGTTTAGAGGGGTTTGGGCGTGTTTGGAGGGGATTAGAGGGGTTTAGAGAGGTTAGAGGGGTTTAGATGTGTTTTATTGGTTAGACGCGTTTGGAAAGGTGTAGTGAGGTTTAGAGGGGTTTAGAAGGGTTTAGAGATATTTAGAGGGGCTTAGTTCAAGTTAAAGTTCAAGTGAGTTGATTGTCATGTGTCCCTGATAGGACAATGAAATTCTTGTTTTGCTTCAGCACACAGAACATAGTAGGCATTTACTACAAAACAGATCAATGTGTCCATATACTATTATATAAATATATACACACATGAATAAATAAAATGATAAAGTGAAAATAACAGATAATTGGTTATTAATAATCAAAGTTTTGTCCGAGCCAGGTTTAATAGCCTAATGGCTAATGGGGAAGTAGCTATTCCTGAACCTGGTTGTTGCAGTCTTCAGGCTCCTGTACCATCTACCTGAAGGTAGCAGGGAGATGAGTGTGTGACCAGGATGTTGGGGGTCTTTGATGATACTGCCAGCCTTTTTGAGGCAGCGACTGCGATAAATCCCCTCGATGGAAGAATGGTCAGAGCCGATGATGGACTGGGCAGTGTTTACAACTTTTTGTAGTCTTTTCCTTTCCGGGGCGCACAATTTGCCGAACCAAGCCACGATGCAACCGGTCAGCATGCTCTCTACTGCGCATCTGTAGAAGTTAGAGAGAGTCCTCCTTGACAAACCGACTCTCCGTAATCTTCTCAGGAAGTAGAGGCGCTGATGAGCTTTCTTGGTCATTAGTGTTCTCGGACCAGGAAAGATCTTCAGAGATGTGCACGCCCAGGAATTTGAAGCTCTTGACCCATTCAACCATCAACCATTGATATAAACGGGGCTGTGGGTCCCCATCCTACTCCTTCCAAAGCCCACAATCAGTTCCTTGGTTTTGCTGGTGTTGAGGGCCAGGTTATTGTGCTGGCACCATATGGACAGTTGCTCGATCTCTCTTCTATACTCTGACTCATCCCCATCAGTGATACGTACCACAATAGTGGTGTCGTCAGCGAACTTGATGATGGAGTTCGCACTGTGACTGGCTACGCAGTCATGAGTATAGAGTGAGTACAGCAGGGGGCTGAGCACGCAGCCTTGAGGTGCTCCCGTGCTGATTGTTATCGAGGCTGACACATTTCCACCAATACGAACAGATTGTGGTCTGTGAATGAGGAAGTCGAGGATCCAATTGCAGAGGGATGCGCAGAGACCCAGTTATGCGAGTTTGGTAACCAGCTTGGAGGGGGTGATTGTGTTGAATGCCGAGCTGTAATCGATGAATAACAGCCTGACATATGAGTTATTTGTTTAGAGGCGATTACCAGGGGTTTCGAGGGATTTTGTGGCGATCGAAGGATTTACAGGGTTTACAGGTGTTCCGAGGGGTTCAGAGAGGTGTAGAGGTGTTTGGAGGGGTTTCGAGGAGTTTCGAGAGGCTTAGAGGGGTTTAGAGGGGTCTGGATGTGTTTGGGTTTAGATGGGTGTAGAGGAGTTTGGAGCGGGTTGGAGGGGGTTAGAGGGGCTTAGACGGGTTTAGATGTGTTTGGAGGGCTTTAGAGGTGTTTAGATGGCTTTATAGGGACCTAGAGGAGTTTAGAGGGGTTTCATGGGGGTTTGAGGGGATTTGAGGAGGTTTGAGTGGTTTCGGGGGGTTATAGTTGTTTGGAAGGGGTTTGGAGGTGTTTAGGGGGGTTTAGAGGGGTTTGAGGGGGGTTTTGAGGGGTTTAGAGGTATTTAGAGGAGGTTGGAGGGGTTTAGAGGGGTTTCAGAGGGGTTTAGAGAGGTTTAGAGCTCATTAGAGAGGTTTAGATGGGTTTAGAGGGGTTCCGATGGGTTCGGAGGGATTTAGAGGGGTTTCGAGGGGTTTAGAGGCGGTTAGAGGGATTTAGAGGTGGTTAGAGGGGTTTATAGATGTTTAGAGGCGTTTCGTGGCGATTCGAGTGGTTTAGAGGGGTTTAGCAGTGTTCAGAGTGGTTTCGATGGTTTCGGAGGCGTTCGGAGGGGTTTAGAGGGGCTTAGATGGGATTAGAGGGGTCCAGAGTGGTTTAGAGGGCTTCAGAGGTGTTTAGTGTTTAGAGTGGTTTAGGGGGGTTTAGAGGAGTTGAGAGTCGGTCATGGCGGTTCAGAAGTGTTCAGAGGGGTTTCGAGGGGTTTACGTGGGTTTCGAGGTGTTTAGAGGGGTTTGGATGTGCGTGGAGGGGTTGAGAGGGGTTTGGAGGTATTTGGATGGGGTTTTGAGAGGCTCATAGGTATTTGGATGGGCGTGGATGATTTTAAAGGCGTTTAGAAGAGTTTGGAGGGGTTTAGATGGATATAGAGCGAATTAGAGGGATTTGGATGTGTTTGGAGGGGCATAGAGGGATAGAACGTTGTTTAGAGGGACAGAGCTGTTTCGAGGGTTTTAGAGCGGTTTAGATGGGTATGGAGGATGTAGAGGTGCTGAAATTGGGTTAGAAGTGTTAAAAGGGGTTTGGAGGTGTGTAGAGGTGTTTAGAGGTGTTTGGAGGGGTTTAGAGTTGTTTAGATGGGTTTAGATTGGTTCAGAGGGTTTTAGTGTCGGATAGGTTTGTAGGAGTTTAGAGGGGTTTCGGATGAGTTTAGAGGGGTTTGGAGGGGTTTAGAGATGTTTAGCGTGGGTATTGTTTGGAGGGGTTTGGAGGGCTTTAGAGTGGTTTAGTTTTGATGTGGTTAGGGGGGTTAGAGGGGTTTAAATGGGGGTTAGAGTAGTTTAGAGCGATTTAGAGGGTGTTTGATGTGCTTAGAGGGGTTTACAGATGGTTAGGAGGGATTTCGAGGCGATCGAGGGGTTTAGAGGGATTACAGGTTCGAGGGGTTCAGAGAGTTTAGACGGGTTTGGACGGGTTTGGAGAGGCTTCGAGGTGTTTAGAGGGGGTTAGAGGGATTTCGAAGAGAATAGAGGAGTTTAGAAGGTTTTAGAGGTGTTTGGGGGGTGGGGGGCGGATTGGTTTTGGGGGGGTTTCGAGGGGGTTCGAGTAGTATCCATGTGTTTGGAGCGGTATAGAGGAGTTTCGAGGGGTTTCGATGGCTTTCGAGGGGTTTCGAGGGTTTTCGAGGGATTTAGAAAGATTTAGAGGGGGTTTGAGGTGTTAAATTTAGCCTGATACAGTTCAGAGTGGGTTAGAGGGGTTCAGAAAGGTTCAGAGGCATTTGAATGGGTTCACAGGGATTCAGGAGGGTTCAGTGGTGTTTAGAAGTGTTCAGAGTGGGTTTGAAGGGGGTTAGAGGAGTTTAGACTAGGTCAGAGCGGTTCAGAAATTATCAGAGGTGTCGATTTAGCGGGCTTTTCAGGGGGTTTGTAGGGGTTTACAATGGATGTAGGTGAGTTTAGAGTGGTTTACAGGGGATGTAGGTGTGTTTAGAGTGGTTGACAAAGGTTTGAAGGGGGTGCATATGTGTTTATAGGGATTTACAGGTGTTTATAACGGTTTACAGGGGGTTGGACGGGTTTAGATGGATTTAGACCGGATTAGAGGGGGTTAAAGGACTTTAGAGGAGTTTAGAATGGTTTAGAGGGGTTTAGAGGGGTTTAGAGGGGTTTAGAGGGGGGGTTGAATGGTTTTGAGGTGTCTAGAGGGGTTTAGAGGGGGGTTTGAATGGTTTTGAGGTGTCTAGAGGGGTTTGGAGGGGTTTAGTGGAGTTTAGTGGAGTTTAGAGGGGGTTATATATGTTTATAGATGCTTAGAGAGATTTCGGAGGTTTTTGAGGGGTTTAGACGGTTTCAGAGGCGTTCAGATGGGGTTAGAGGGGTTTAGAGCGGATTAGAGTGGTTTAGAGGGAGTTATATGTGGCCCTTGAGGCTAAAGGGATCAGGGGGTATGGAGAGAAGTCAGGGATGGGATACTGAGGTGTATGATCAGCCATGATCATATCGAATGGCGGTGCAGGCTCGAAGGGCCGAATGGCCTATTCCTGCACCTATTTTCTATGTTTCTATGTTTCTAGAGGGGTTCAGTTGGCTTCAGAGGGATATAGAGGGGTTTAGAGGGGGTTGGAGGGGTTTACAGTTGCTTAGAGGGGTTTCGGGGGGTTTCGAGGGGTTTAGAGAGGTTTAGATGGGATTAGAGGGGTTCGGAGTGGTTTAGTGGGGTTCCGTTGGGGTTTAGAGGGATTTGGACGTGTTCACATGGGTTCATATGGATTTCGATGGGTTCAGAGGGGTTTAGAGGTGTTTAGAGTTGTTTAGAGGGATTTAGAAGGTTTTAGAGTAAGTTAGAGCGGTTCAGAAGGGTTCAGAGGTGTTCAGAGTGGTTTTGAGGGCTTCAGAGGTGTTTAGTGTTTAGAGTGGTTTAGGGGGGTTTAGAGGAGTTGAGAGTCGGTCATGGCGGTTCAGAAGTGTTCAGAGGGGTTTCGAGGGGTTTACGTGGGTTTCGAGGTGTTTAGAGGGGTTTGGATGTGCGTGGAGGGGTTGAGAGGGGTTTGGAGGTATTTGGATGGGGTTTTGAGAGGCTCAGAGGTATTTGGATGGGCGTGGATGATTTTAAAGGCGTTTAGAAGAGTTTGGAGGGGTTTAGATGGATATAGAACGAATTAGAGGGATTTGGATGGGTTTGGAGGGGCATAGAGGGATATAACGTTGTTTAGAGGGACAGAGCTGTTTCGAGGGTTTTAGAGCGGTTTAGATGGGTGTGGAGGATGTAGAGGTGCTGAAATTGGGTTAGAAGTGTTAAAAGGGGTTTGGAGGTGTTTAGAGGTGTTTAGAGGTGTTTGGAGGGGTTTAGAGTTGTTTAGATGGGTTTAGATTGGTTCAGAGGGTTTTAGTGTCGGATAGGTTTGTAGGAGTTTAGAGGGGTTTCGGATGAGTTTAGAGGGGGTTGGAGGGGTTTAGAGATGTTTAGCGTGGGTATTGTTTGGAGGGGTTTGGAGGGCTTTAGAGTGGTTTAGTTTTGATGTGGTTAGGGGGGTTAGAGGGGTTTAAATGGGGGTTAGAGTAGTTTAGAGCGATTTAGAGGGTGTTTGATGTGCTTAGAGGGGTTTACAGATGGTTAGGAGGGATTTCGAGGCGATCGAGGGGTTTAGAGGGATTACAGGTTCGAGGGGTTCAGAGAGTTTAGACGGGTTTGGACGGGTTTGGAGAGGCTTCGAGGTGTTTAGAGGGGGTTAGAGGGATTTCGAAGAGAATAGAGGAGTTTAGAAGGTTTTAGAGGTGTTTGGGGGGTGGGGGGCGGATTGGTTTTGGGGGGTTTCGAGGGGGTTCGAGTAGTATCCATGTGTTTGGAGCGGTATAGAGGAGTTTCGAGGGGTTTCGATGGCTTTCGAGGGGTTTCGAGGGTTTTCGAGGGATTTAGAAAGATTTAGAGGGGGTTTGAGGTGTTAAATTTAGCCTGATACAGTTCAGAGTGGTTTAGAGGGGTTCAGAAAGGTTCAGAGGCATTTGAATGGGTTCACAGGGATTCAGGAGGGTTCAGTGGTGTTTAGAAGTGTTCAGAGTGGGTTTGAAGGGGGTTAGAGGAGTTTAGACTAGGTCAGAGCGGTTCAGAAATTATCAGAGGTGTCGATTTAGCGGGCTTTTCAGGGGGTTTGTAGGGGTTTACAATGGATGTAGGTGAGTTTAGAGTGGTTTACAGGGGATGTAGGTGTGTTTAGAGTGGTTGACAAAGGTTTGAAGGGGGTGCATGTGTGTTTATAGGGATTTACAGGTGTTTATAACGGTTTACAGGGGGTTGGACGGGTTTAGATGGATTTAGACCGGATTAGAGGGGGTTAAAGGACTTTAGAGGGGTTTAGAAGGGTTTAGATTGATTTCGAGGGGTTTCGAGGGGTTCAGAGAGTTTACAGGGATTTTTAGTGGTGTCGAGGGGTTCAGGGGGTTTGAACGTGTTTATATGTGTTTAGAGGTGTTTGGAGGGTTTAGATGGGGTTTAGAGAGGTTTATAGGAGTTTACCGTGGGTATATGTGAGTTTAGAGGTGTTTACAGGGGATGTAGGTGAGTTTAGAGAGGTTTACAGGGATTTTCAGGGGTTCGAGCTGTTTAGTGTAGGGGCTATCGAGGTGATTAGAGGGGGTTTGAAGGGTTTTGAGGTGTTTAGAGGGTTTTAGTGGAGGTTAGAGGGGTTTAAATAGGGTTATATGTGTTTATAGATGTTTGGAGAGATTTCGGGGTTTCGAGGGGTTTAGTCGGTTTCAGGGGCGTTCAGATGGGTTTAGAGGGGTTTCGAGCGGATTAGAGTGTTTAGAGTGAGTTAGATGTGGCCCTTGTGGCTAAAGGGATCAGGGGGTATGGAGAGAAGTCAGGGATGGGATACTGAGGTGTATGATCAGCCATGATCATATCGAATGGCGGTGCAGGCTCGAAGGGCCGAATGGCCTATTCCTGCACCTATTTTCTATGTGTCTATGTTTCTAGAGGGGTTCAGTTGGCTTCAGAGGGATATAGAGGGGTTTAGAGGGGGTTGGAGGGGTTTACAGTTGCTTAGAGGGGTTCCGGGGGGTTTCGAGGGGTTTAGAGAGGTTTAGATGGGATTAGAGGGGTTCGGAGTGGTTTAGTGGGGTTCCGTTGAGGTTTAGAGGGATTTGGACGTGTTCACATGGGTTCATATGGATTTCGATGGGTTCAGAGGGGTTTAGAGGTGTTTAGAGTTGTTTAGAGGGATTTAGAAGGTTTTAGAGTAAGTTAGAGCGGTTCAGAAGGGTTCAGAGGTGTTCAGAGTGGTTTTGAGGGGATTAAAGGGGTTCAGAGGTGTTTAGAGGGGGTTCAGACCGGTTCAGATGGATTTGGAGCGGTTTAGAGGGATTTACAGGGGGTTTAGACGGGTTCAGAGGGGTTTAGAGGGAGTCTGGTGCGGAAACTGTGATCCTGGTGCGAAAACTGCGAGCGTACCGCAAAAAAGTGTGGGCCTGGTGCGAAAAGTGCGAGACTGGTGCGAAAAGTTCGAGCCTGGTGCGAAAATTGCGAGCCTGGTGCTAAATGTGCGAGCCTGGTGTGAAAAGTGCGAGAATGGTGCGAAAAGTTCGAGCCTGGTGCGAAAAGTGCGAGCCTGGTGCGAAAAGTGCGAGCCTGCCTCGAAAGCTGCGAACCTCGTCTGCAAACTACGAGCCGGGCGCACAAGCTGCGAGCCTGGTGCAAAAAGAGCAAGCCTCAGTAAATGGGGAATTATGGGAGGGCACTAATAAATGGGGAATGAGAGGAGGGCACTAATAAATGGGGAATTAGAGGAGGGCACTAATAAATGGGGAATTAGAGGAGGGCACTAATAAATGGGGAATTAGAGGTGGGCACTAATAAATGGGGAATTAGGAAGCGCAGCATTAAATGGTGAATCAGTGGAGGACACCAGTAAATGGGGATTTAGGGGATGGCACCAGTAAATCAGAAATTAGGGGAGTGCGCCAGCAACAGTGGCACTGCAGCAGAGTTGCTGCCTCACGTTCAGAGACCCGGGTTCGATTCCGAACACGGCCGCCGTCCGCACGGTTTGTACGTTCTCCCCGTGACCGCGTGGATATTCTCCAGAGATGCTGCCTGCCCGGCTGTTACTCCAGCTTTTTGTGACCAGATATGTTATATCTGTGTAGAATCTTGAACCTGTGGAATTCTCTGCCACAGGAGGTAGTTGAGGCCAGATCATTGGCTATATTTAAGAGGGAGTTAGATGTGGCCCTCGTGGCTAAAGGCATCAGGGGGTATGGAGAGAGATGCTGCCTGCCCCGCTGTTACTCCAGCTTTTTGTGACCAGATATGTTATATCTGTGTAGAATCTTGAACCTGTGGAATTCTCTACCACAGAAGGTAGTTGAGGCCAGTTCATTTGAAATATTTAAGAGGGAGTTAGATGTGGCCCTTGTGGCTAAAGGGATCAGGGGGTATGGAGAGAAGGCAGGTTCAGGATACTGAGTTGGATGATCAGCCATGATCAAATTGAATGGCGGTGCCGGCTCGAAGGGCCGAATGGCCTACTCCAGCACCTATTTTCTATGTTTCTATGTTTCTATATGTGTGTCTCAGCTAAAGCTATCCAAAACGGTGGCACAGCGGTAGAGTTACTGCCTTACAGCGCCAGACGCGGGTTCAATCCTGACTAAGTTCGTACGTTCTCCCCCTGACCGCGTCGATTTTCTCCGACATCTTCGTTTTCCTCTCAAACTCCAAAGGTTTGGAGATACAGGTTTGAATGGAAATTGGGGTTTAGAAGGGTTTCGAGTGGTTTGGATGAGGATCGAGTGGTTAGAGGGTTTTAGATGGGGGTATAGTGGTTTCGAGTGATTTAGAGGGGTTTAGAGGGGTTTCGAAGAGTTTCGAGGGGAGTGGAAGGGTCGTGATAGTGTTAGAAGGGGTTAGAGGGGTTTAGAGGGGTTTAGAGGGCGTTAAAGGTATGTAGAGGGATTTCGAGGCGTTTAGAGGGGGGGTTAGACAGGTTTCGAGGGGTCTAGAATAGTTTTGAGGGGGCCAGAGGGGCTTAGAGGGGTTTAGAGGGGGTTAGATGGATTTCGAGGGGTTTAGAGGGGAGTAGATGGGTTTAGATGGTTTCAGAGTGCTTTAGAAGGATTTAGATGTGGTCAGAGGGCTTTAGACGTGTTTAGAGGGATATAGAGGGGTTAGAGTGTTTCAGTGGGGTTTCGAGGGGGTTCGAGGGGTTTAGCGGGGGTTGGAGTGGTTTAGAGTGGTTTTGAGACGTCTAGAACTGGCTTGAGGGGTTTAGAGGGCCTTAGAGCGGTTTATATGTCTTTTGAGGGTGGTAGAGGTATTTAGAGGATTTTAGGGGGTTTAGAGGTGTTTAGAGGGTTTTAAATGGGTTTAGAGGCGTTTCGAGAGGTTTACAGGGTTTACATGCATTTCGTGGGGTTCAGAGAGGTTTAGAGCGGTCTGGTGGCGTGTAGAGTGCTTTAGAGGAGTGTAGTGTTTAGAGGATTTTCATGGGGATTAGAGGGGTTTAGAGGGTTTTAGGGGGGTTTCGATGGGTTTGGAGCGGTTTAGAGGAGTCTAGAGGGGTTTGATGGTTTTTAAGTGGTTTAGAGGTGTTTAGGGGTGTTTGGAGGGTTGCGGAAGGGCTTCGAGCGGTATCGAGGTGTTTAGAGCGGTTTAGATGGGTTTAAACCTGTTTCGAGGGGTTTAGAGGGGTTTAGAGGGGTTTAAAGAGCTTTCGTGGGGTTAGGAGCGGTTTAGAGGAGTCTAGTGGGGTTTGATGGGTTTTAAGTGGTTTAGAGGTGTTTAGGGGTGTTTGGAGGGTTGTGGAAGGGCTTCGAGCGTTATCGAGGTGTTTAGAGCGGTTTAGATGGGTTTAAACCTGTTTCGAGGGGTTCAGAGGTATTTAGAGCGGTTTAGAGGTATTTATAGGGGGTTTAGACGGGTTCAGCTTTTGAAACCACATATGTTATATCTGTGTTTCTCTGCTAAAGCTATCCAGCCCGATGGCACAGTTGCTGCCTTACAGCGCCAGACGCGGGTGCTGTATGTAGGAGTGTCTAGGTTCTACCGCTGAGAGCGTGGATTTTCTCCGACATCTTCGGTTTCCTCCCAAACTCCAATGACGCACGGGTTTGTAGATATACAGGTTTAAATGTAAATAGTTTCCAGTGTGTGTAGGACATCGATGATGTGTGGGGATCGCTTGTCAGTGCGGACTCGCACTGTTCCCTTTCGAGACATTTTCTCCAGAGACGCTGTCTGTCACGTGGGTTACTCCAGCATTTTGTGTCTATCTTTGGTTGAAACCAGCATCTGAAGCTCCTTCCTGTGCGAAGCTGTTCTTAAGTCTGGACATTTGAGGGATTTCGAAGGGTTTGGAGGGGTTTCGAGAGGGCTCGACTGGATTAGAGCACTTAGGCTTAGAGGGGTTTAGATGGGTTCGATTCCGACCACGGCCGCCGTCCGCATGGTTTGTCCGTTCTCCCCTTTACCGCGTGGATTTTCGCCAGAGATGCTGCCTGCTCCGCTGTTACTCCAGCTTTTTGAAACCACATATGTTATATCTGTGTTTCTTAGCTAAAGTTATCCAACCCGGTGGTACAGCGGTAGAGTTGCTGCCTTACAGCGCCAGACTCGGGTTCTGTCACGTGGGTTACTCCAGCGTTTGGTGTCTATCTTCGATTGAAACCAGCATCTGAAGTTCCTTCCTGTGCGAAGCTATCTGGACATTTGAGGGGTTTCGAAGTGTTTCGAGGGTTTTTTTACAATCCAATCCAATTTATTTGTCATTTGAACCCCATTGAGGTTCAAACGAAATGTTGTTTCTGCAGTCATACACACAAGAAAAACCCAAGACACAACACAATTTACACAAACATCCATCACATCCATCCATGTAGAAATAGCCGGGGCTATGACAGAAATATTTCAAATGTCATTAGAAACGGGAATAGTCCCCGAGGATTGGCGTACTGCGCATGTTGTTTCATTGTTTAAAAAGGGTTCTAAGAGTAAACCTAGCAATTATAGACCTGTTAGTTTGACTTCAGTGGTGGGCAAATTAATGGAAAAGATACTTAAAGATAATATATATAAGCATCTGGATAATCAAGGTCTGATTAGGAACAGTCAACATGGATTTGTGCCTGGAAGGTCATGTTTGACTAATCTTCTTGAATTTTTTGAAGAGGTTACTAGGGAAATTGACGAGGGTAAAGCAGTGGATGTTGTCTACATGGACTTTAGTAAGGCCTTTGACAAGGTTCCTCATGGAAGGTTGGTTAAGAAGGTTAAACTGTTGGGTATAAATGCAGGAATAGCAAGATGGATTCAGCAGTGGCTGAATGGGAGAAGCCAGAGGGTAATGGTGGATGGCTGTTTGTCGGGTTGGAGGCAGGTGACTAGTGGGGTGCCTCAGGGATCTGTGTTGGGTCCTTTGTTGTTTGTCATGTACATCAATGATCTGGATGAAGGGGTGGTAAATTGGATTAGTAAGTATGCAGATTATACCAAGATAGGGGTGTTGTGGATAATGAAGAGGATTTCCAAAGTCTACAGAGTGATTTAGGCCATTTGGAAAAATGGGCTGAAAGATGGCAGATGGAGTTTAATGCTGATAAATGTGAGGTGTTACAGGACAAATCAAAATAGGACGTACATGATAAATGGTAGGGAATTGAAGAATACAGTTGAACAGAGGGATCTGGGAATAACCGTGCATAGTTCCTTGAAGGTGGAATCTCATATAGATAGGGTGGTAAAGAAAGCTTTTGGTATGCTAGCCTTTATAAATCAGAGTATTGAGTATAGAAGCTGGGATGTAATGTTAAAATTGTACAAGGCATTGGTGAGACCAAATCTGGAGTATGGTGTACAATTTTGGTCGCCCAATTATAGGAAGGATGTCAACAAAATAGAGAGAGTACAGAGGAGATTTACTAGAATGTTGCCTGGGTTTCAACAACTAAGTTACAGAGATAGGTTGAATAAGTTAGGTCTTTATTCTCTGGAGCGCAGAAGGTTAAGGGGGGACTTGATAGAGGTCTTTAAAATGATGAGAGGGATAGACAGAGTTGATGTGATCAAGCTTTTCCCTTTGAGAATAGGGAAGATTCAAACCAGAGGACATGACTTCAGAATTAAGGGACAGAAGTTTAGGGGTAACATGAGGGGGAACTTCTTTACTCAGAGAGTGGTAGCGGTGTGGAATGAGCTTCCAGTGGAAGTGGTGGCGGCAGGTTCGTTGGTATCATTTAAGAATAAATTGGATAGGCATATGGATGAGAAGGGAATGGAGGGTTATGGTATGAGTGCAGGCAGGTGGGACTAAGGGGAAAAAAATTGTTCGGCGCGGACTTGTAGGGCCGAGATGGCCTGTTTCCGTGCTGTAATTGTTATATGGTTATATGGTTACAGCGCATCTCCTCCTCCGTCCGCACGGTTTGTACGTTCTCCCCTTTACCGCGTGGATTTTCTCCAGAGATGCTGCCTGCCCCGCTGTTACTCCAGCTTTTTGAAACCACATAGGTTATATCTGTGTTTCTCAGCTATCCAGCACGGTGGCACAGCGGTAGAGCTGCTGCCTTACAGCGCCAGACGTGGGTTCAAACCCGAACAAGGGTGCTGTATGTACGGAGTTTCTACGTTCTCCCGCTGAGCGCGTGGATTTTCTCCGACATCTTCGGTTTCCTCTCAAACTCCAAAGGCGCACAGGTTTGTAGATATACAAGTTTAAATGTAAGTTGTCCCCAGTTGGTGTAGGACATCGATAATGTGTGGGGATCGCTTGTCAGTGCGGACTGGCACTGTTCCCTTTCGAGACACTTTTCTCCAGAGTCTGTCACGTGGGTTACTCCAGCATTTTATGTCTATCTTTGGTTGAAACCAGCATCTGAAGCACCTTCCTGTGCGAAGCTGTTCTTAAGTCTGGACATTTGTGGGGGTTCGAAGGGTTTCGAGGGGTTTTGATGGGGTTCGACTGGCTTAAAGGGTTTAGAGGGACTTAGAGGGGTTTAGATGGGTTTAGAGGGTATTCGAAGGATTTAGAGGGGTTTAGAGGGGTTTCGAGAAAGTTCGAGAGGTTTCGAGGGGTTTAGTTAGTGTTAGAAGGGTTTAGAGTGCTTTCTCAAAGTCAATAAAACAGGCAAATATTTTCCCATTTTTCGTTTGGTGTACATGTTTTTCAATGGAGGGTATAAATGTGGTCAGTGGTACGGTGTTTTGGGAGGAAGCCGATTTGGTTTTTACTGAGAATGTTGTGTTTGTTAAGGAAATCCTGCATTTTGTTGTTTATGATACTGCAGACTAACTTCCCTATGCAGCTACTGACACAGATGCCACGATAATTATTTGGGTCTAATTTGTTTCCACTCTTATAAATGGGTGAAATAAGACCTTGGCACCAAATATCAGGGAAATAACCTGATCGTAGTATGATGTTGAACAGCCTAAGCACTATGTCCTGCATCTCCGGAGTGCTGTACTTGAGCATTTCATTTTTGATGCTGTCTGGACCACAGGCTTTCTTTGAGTGAAGAGATTTTATTTTTATGGTCAGTTCTTCCAAGGTAATTGGGGAATCAAGAGGGTTTTGATAATCTTTAATTACTGTTTCTAGTGTTTGGAGTTTTACTTTGATATGGGAATAATTTGAGTTTATTTTATTTAGAGGTCTTTAAAATCTTTATTTTAGAGGTCTTTATTTAGAGGTCTTTAAAATGATGAGAGGGATAGACAGAGTTGACGTGGATAAGCTTTTCCCACTGAGAGTAGGGAAGATTTAAACAAGGGGACATGACTTGAGAATTAAGGGACAGAAGTTTAGGGGTAACATGAGGGGGAACTTATTTACTCAGAGAGTGGTGGCTGTGTGTAATGAGCTTCCAGTGAAGGTGGTAGAGGCAGGTTCGTTTTTATCATTTAAAAATAAATTGGATAGTTATATGGACGGGGAAGGAATGGAGGGTTTTGGTCTGAGCGCAGGTATATGGGACTAGGGGAGAATACGTGTTCGGCACGGACTAGAAGGGTCGAGATGGCCTGTTTCCGTGCTGTAATTGTTATATGGTTATATGTTATATGGTTATATAGTGGGGGTTAGAGGGGATTAGAGGGGGTTAGAGGGGTTTAGAGGGATTTTGTGGGGTTTCGAGGGGGTTATAGTCGTTTTGAGGTGTTTAGAGGGCTAGAGGGCTTAAAGGTGCTTAGAGGGGTTTCGAAGGGTTTCGAGGGTTTTAGAGGGGTTTAGAGGGTTTTCGAAGGATTTAGGGTGGTTTAGAGGGGTTTCGAGAAGTTTCGAGATGTTTCGAGGTTTAGAGTAGTTTTGATGGGTTTAGAGGGCTAGAGGTGCTTAAGGGGTTTGGAGGGTTTTGAGGGGTGAAGAGGGATTTAGATGCGTTTGCAGCTTTAGAGGGGTTTAGAGGGGTTCAGAGGGCTTTAGAGGTCTTTAGAGGGATTTAGAGGGGGTTCATAGCGATTTAGAGGTGTTTACAGGGGTATAAAGGTGTTTAGATGGCCTTGGGGCGGTTTAAATGTGTTTAGAGGGGTTTAGAGAGGTTAAGAGGGGTATAACGTGGGTAGAGGGGGTTAGCGGGTGTTTTAAAGCGTTTATAGGAGCTGTGATGTGTTTAGAGGGGTTCAGATGGGCTTAGATGGACTTAGAAGGCTTTGGGGAAGTAAATGGGGAATTAGGGGAGGGCACCAATAAATGGTGAATCAGGGGAGGACACCAGTAAATGGGGATTTAGGGGATGGCACCAGTAACTCGGAAATTAGGGGAGGGCGGCAATAAACAGTGGCATAGCAATAGAGTTGCTGCCTCACGTTCAGAGACCCGGGTTCGATTCCGACCACGGCCGCCGAACACGCGGTTTGTACGTTCTCCCCGTTACCGCGTGGATTTTCTCCAGAGATGCTGCCTGCCCCGCTGTTACTCCAGCTTTTTGAAACCACATATTTTATATCTGTGTTTCCCAGCTAAAGCAAACCAGCACGGTGGCACAGCGGTAGAGTTGCTGCCTTACAGCGCCAGATGCGGGTTCAATCCCGACCAAGGGTGCTGTATGTACGGAGTGTCTACGTTCTCCCGCTGAGTGCGTGGATTTTCTCCGACATCTTCGTTTCCTCCCAAACTCCAAAGACGCACAGGTTTGTAGATAAACAAGTTTAAATGTAAATTGTCCCCAGTGTGTGTAGGACATCGATAATATGTGGGGATCGCTTGTCAGTGCAGACTCGCACTGTTCCTTTTGGAGACACTTTTCTCCAGAGACGCTGTCTGTCACGTGGGTTACTCCAACATGTTGTGTCCATCTTCGGTTGAAACCAACTACTGAAGCTCCTTCCTGTTCGAAGCTGTTCGTAAGTCTGGACATTTGAGGGGTTTAGAGGGTTTTCGAAGGATTTAGAGGGGTTTAGAGAAGTTTCGAGAGGTTTCGAGGGGTTTAGATCCCGTTAGAAGGGTTTAGAGGGGTTTAGAGTGGTTCAGAGGGGTTTCGAGAGGTTTCGAGGGGTTTAGATAGTGTTAGGTTTTTGAGGGGTTTAGTTTTGAGATGTTTAGAGGGCTAGAGGGGCTTAGAGAGACAGAGGGGTTTAGAGGGGTTTTGAGGGTTGTAGAGGGATTTAGATACGTTTAGAGCTTCAGAGGGGTTCAGAGGTCTTTAGAGGTCTTTAGAGGTCTTTAGAGGGATTTAGAGGGGTTTAGAGGGGTTTAGAGGGCTTTACACGGGTATAAAGGGGTTAGAGGGCCTTGGGGCGGGTTAAATGTGTTTCGAAGGCTTTGGAGCGGTTTAGAGCGGTTTAAATGGATTTAAAGGGGTTAAGAGAGGTTTAAAGTTGGTAGTGGGTGTTAGAGGGGTTTAGAAAGGTTTATAGTGATTTCGTGGCGTTTAGAGGGGATTTGAGGGGGTTCGAGAGGTTTAGAGTAGATTTCAGGTGTTTAGAGGGCTAGAGGGGCTTAAAGGTGCTTGGGTTTCGAAGGTTTTAGAGGGGTTTAGACGGTTTTCGAATGATTTAGAGCGGGTTAGAGGGGTTTCGAGAAGTTTCGTCAGGTTTCTAGGGGTTTAGATAGTGTTTGAAGGGGTTTGAGGGGTTTCGAATGGTTTTTGCCTTCGTGCTTCGCCCACAAGTGACAACATGACATACAGTGACAGTTACGAATGACTCAGAAAACACTAAACATTAATAGTGATAAAACATTAATGATAAAACACCATTGATCAAGCACGTAAACCAATAAAATACCAGGTCAAAGGGAGGCTACAGATTTTTGGCTGTTGAGTAGAGCAACTACTCGTGGATAAAAACAGTTTTTAATGTCTGGATGTGGCAGCTTTGACAGGCTAGACATGAAGATACGAAAATTTCGAGCCTTGCAAGAAAACTGTGAGCCTGTTGCGGAAAGTACGAGCCTGGTGCGAAAATTGCGATCCTGGTGCGAAAAGAGCGAGTCTGCTGCGAAGAACTGCGATCCTAGTGCGAAAACTGCGAGCGTTTTACGGTGGCGCCATGCAGCAGTGACAGGCGCAGCATCCAACTCCGCTCCCGACAAATGCGCTAAAAGCGCTATAAAGCCATTAAAAGAAGACGGGACCGATTTAAAAATACTCACCGGGGATGCCTGACGTCGCTTAAGTGACGTCATCAGAAATCCCCGCAAAATAACGGGGATACCGGCACTTTTGAATGAGAAAAAGGAACTTACCCAACCGACCCACGACAAGACCTCTGACTAGACTGCTTGCTAAAGAGTTGGGGGAAATACCCCCAAACAACTCAAGAAGGACCTGAAGAAGAATAAACTGAAGGTCAAATATTTATTGCTGAAATGGAAGCAAAGATAAAAGAACAGGAAAAATCCTTAAGAGAAGCTGTGTCAAAATACATTGCTGATATGTTACATAAGGAGATTTCCGCTCTGGCTACAAGTATGCTGCTCGGGAATAAGCAAGTTATTGAGACAATCGGCACTCTACAGGAACGTATTGAGGAAGTAGAGACCGAGCTAAGAGTAGAAATTGAACGGGTTGAAGAAGATTACAATAAAAAGCTGGAGCCTGTTCTCACTACTGCTGTAGAACAAAGCATTGCTATTAAAGATCTGGAAACTGCGATGAAAGATATGTCTGAAGCGATGAAGAGAATGAAAGAAGATCAAGACCGAGTGTCTGGGCAACTGGCTAGAATGACCGACAAATGTCTCGATCTCGAAGCTCGGTCAAGACGGCAGAATTGAAGGATAGTTGGAGTGAGAAAAGGGAAGGAGATTGGAATGGACCCTCGGGATTTCACCGCAAAATTACTTAAACAAGTATTCAAGCTGTCTGAAAAACCAAAAGTAGATGTTGCACACCGAGTTCAGAGAGCATACTCGAGGCCAGGAGCCGCACCAAGACAGGTTATAGTGAAACTTCACGACATAGCAGCTCTTGAAGACAATATGAAAAAAAATCCATTCACAAAAAACCTGATGTTTGAAGGCGAAATATTACGATTCTTCAGAGACTACCCAGCAGAAGTGAGGAGGAAACGAAGGGTTTAGAGGAATTTCGAGGGGGGTCGAGCGGTTTAGAGGGGCTTATAAATGGGGTTAGAGGATGTTTAATCGGGTTCAGAGGGGGTTAGAGGGGCTTAGAAGTGTTTGGAGGGTTTTAGAGGGGGTTCGAAGGATTTAGAGGGGTTTCGAAGTGTTTCGAGGGGGTTCGAGTGGGTCAGATAGTGTTAGATGGGCTTAGAGTGGTTAAGAGGGGTTCTGAGTGACTTAGAGGTGTTTTGCGGTGTTTATACGGGGTTAGAGGGATTTCGAGGGATTTCGAGGTCTTTAGAGGAGTTTAGAGAGGTTTAGTATGCTTTAAAGGGGTTTGGAGGAGTTTAGATGTGTCTAAAGAGATTTAGAGGGCTTTAGATGTGTTTTGAGGGCTGTAGAGGGGTTCAGAGGGGCTTGGAGAGCTTTAGAGGGGGAGTGGACGGGTGTAGATGGGTTCAGAGCGGTGTAGTGGGGGTTCGAGTGGTTTAGGAGGGTTTACAGTGGGTTTGAGCTGTTTAGAGGGGTTTAGAAGTATTTAGAGGGCTTTAAAGAGGTTTAGAGGGGTTTAATGGTGTTGGGTAAATTAAATGGATTAAAGGCCGATAATTCCCCAGGGCCAGATAGGCTGCATCCCAGAGTACTTAAGGAAGTAGCTCCAGAAATAGTGGATGCATTAGTAATAATCTTTCAAAACTCTTTAGATTCTGGAGTAGTTCCTGAGGATTGGCGGGTAGCAAACGTAACCCCACTTTTTAAGAAGGGAGGGAGAGAGAAAACGGGGAATTACAGACCAGTTAGTCTAACATCGGTAGTGGGGAAACTGATAGAGTCAGTTATTAAAGATGGGATAGCAGCACATTTGGAAAGTGGTGAAATCATTGGACAAAGTCAGCATGGATTTAAAAAAGGTTAATCATGTCTGACGAATCTTATAGAATTTTTCGAGGATGTAACTAGTAGCGTGGATAGGGGAGAACCAGTGGATGTGGTGTATCTGGACTTCCAGAAGGCTTTCGACAAGGTCCCACATAAGAGATTAGTTTACAAACTTAAAGCACACGGCATTGGGGGTTCAGTATTGATGTGGGTAGAGAACTGGCTGGCAAACAGGAAGCAAAGAGTAGGAGTAAACGGGTCCTTTTCACAATGGCAGGCAGTGACTAGTGGGGTACCGCAAGGCTCAGTGCTGGGACGCCAGCTATTTACAATATATATTAATGATCTGGATGAGGGAATTGAAGGCAATATCTCCAAGTTTGCGGATGACACTAAGCTGGGGGGCAGTGTTAGCTGTGAGGAGGATGCTAGGAGACTGCAAGGTGACTTGGATAGGCTGGGTGAGTGGGCAAATGTTTGGCAGATGCAGTATAATGTGGATAAATGTGAGGTTATCCATTTTGGTGGCAAAAACAGGAAAGCAGACTATTATCTAAATGGTGGCCGACTAGGAAAAGGGGAGCTGCAGCGAGACCTGGGTGTCATGGTACACCAGTCATTGAAAGTGGGCATGCAGGTGCAGCAGGCAGTGAAGAAAGCGAATGGTATGTTAGCTTTCATAGCAAAAGGATTTGAGTATAGGAGCAGGGAGGTTCTACTGCAGTTGTACAGGGTCTTGGTGAGACCACACCTGGAGTATTGCGTACAGTTTTGGTCTCAAAATCTGAGGAAGGACATTATTGCCATAGAGGGAGTGCAGAGAAGGTTCACCAGACTGATTCCTGGGATGTCAGGACTGTCTTATGAAGAAAGACTGGATACACTTGGTTTATACTCTCTAGAATTTAGGGGATTGAGAGGGGATCTTATAGAAACTTACAAAATTCTTAAGGGGCTAGATGCAGGAAGCTTGCTCCCGATGTTGGGGAAGTCCAGGACAAGGGGTCACAGCTTAAGGATAAGGGGGGAATCCTTTAAAACCGAGATGAGAAGAACTTTATTCACACAGAGAGTGGTGAATCTCTGGAACTCCCTGCCACAGAGGGTAGTCGAGGCCAGTTCATTGGCTATATTTAAGAGGGAGTTAGACGTGGCCCTGTGGCTCGAAGGGCCGAATGGCCTACTCCTGCACCTAATTTCTATGTTTCTATGTTTCTATGTTAAAGAGAGGTTTCGAGTGGGTAGAGGGGCTAGTGGGGGTTAGAGGGGGTTTAGATGGGTTTAGATGGGTTTGGATGGGTTTAGAGGGGGTTAGAGGTGTTTAGTGGGATTTAGAGGGGTTAGAGGCGGTTTAGAATGGCTTAGAGGAGCTTCGAGGTGTTTAGAAGGGTTCAGAGGGTCGTACAGGGATATAGAAGGGTTTAGAGGGGTTGTAGATGGATTTAGATGGGTTTAGAGGGGGTTCGAAAGGTTTCGATTGGTTTGGAGGGGTTTGGAGCGTGCTAGAAGGGTTTATAGGGGGCTATAGGGGGTTGGAATGGTTTAGAGGGGTTTAGAGGAGTTTAGACGCGTTTAGATGGGTTTAGATGGGTTTAGAGGGGTTTAAAGGGGTTTACTGGGCTTTTGAGTGTTAGAGGGGTTTAAAGGGGTTTAGAGGGATTTATATCGGTTTAGAGTGGCTGAGAGGGGTTAAGAGAGCTTTATAGTTGGGTAGAGGCGGTTACAGGTGGTTAGATGTGTTTAGAGAGGGTTTAGTGCCTTAGAGGGGTCTAAAGGGGTATCAAGAGGTTTAGAGGGGTTTACAGGGGGTTTAGAGATGCTTAGCGGGGATTGTTGTTTAGAGCGGTTTAGTGTGCTTTAGAGTTGCTACCGGATTGTAGAGGTGTTTAAAGGGGTTTACATGGGTTTAGAGGGGTTTAGAGGGGTTTAGATGTATTTGGGCGGATTTAGAGGGATTTAGATGTGTTTAAAGGAGTTTAATGGGCTTAAAGTGGTTTAACGTTGTTTAGAGGGGATCACAGGGGTCAGAGGGGGTTACAGACGTTTACTGGGCTTTAGAGGTGTTTAGAGAGATTTACAGGAGTTTAGAGCGGGTAGAGGGGATTTAGAGGGGTTTTCATGGGGTTCAGATGGGGTTAGAGCGGGTTAGAAGGGGTTACATATGTTTAGAGTGGTTTGGGGGTGGTTTACAGATGTGTTCAGGGTTTTCAGGAGGTTTGCAGGGGTTTACATGGGTTAAGTGGTGTTTACAGGGGGTTTGCAGGAGCTTAGATGGATTTACATGGGTTTAGAGTGGTTTAGAGGAATTGACAGGGCATGTAGGTCAGTTTAGAAGGGTTTACAGCAGTTCGCAGGGGGTTTAGACTGCTCTAGGGAGGTTTAGCAGGGATTTCAGGTGTTTAGTGGGTTTTACAGGGGTTTAGACGGGGTTACAGGGGGTTTGCAATGGGTACACGTGTTTAGAGGGGTTTAGAGGTGTTTAAGGCGGTTTACAGGGGTTTCGACGGATTTAGGGTGGTTTAGAGGGGCTTAGACGGGTTTAGAGGGGTTTGGTGGATTTAGAAGGGTTAGAGTGGTTAGAGGGGTTTACAACGGTTTGGAGGGGTTTTAAGAGGTTTAGATTGGTTTAGAGGAGTTTATAGCGGTTTCGAGGGGCTTAGAGTATTTTAGATGGGCTTAGATATGAGAGGTTTACAGGGGGTTTCGATGGGTTTAGATGGGTTTCGAGGTGTTAAGAGTGGTTTCGTGTGGTGATCGAGGGGATTGGAGGGGTTTAGAGGAGTTTAGTGTGGATTAGATGTGTTTGGAGGGATTTAGAGGGGTTTAGAGGGGTTTAGATGGGGTTAGATGTGTATAGATCTTTAGAGAGGTTTCCGGGGGGGGGGGGAGGGGTTCGAGGTGTTTACATGTGTTTAGATGGGCTTCGAGGATTTTAGACAGTGTTCAAAATGTTTAGAGGGGTTTAGAGTGGTTTATATGGGGTGTAGATTGGTTCAGATGGGTTCAGATGGATTTAGAGGGGGTTAGAGGTGCCTAGAGGGGTTGAGAGGGGGTTAGATGGGTTTATACCTGTTTAGAGGTGTTTCGGGGGTTAAGAGAGGCAGGATTTAGTGTTTAAATGAGTGGTTCCGAATGATTTAGAGCGGTTTAGAGAGATTTGCAATGGTTCAGAGGGGTTCTGATGGGTACAGAGGGGTTTAGAAACATAGAAAAATAGAAACATAGAAAAATATGTGCAGGAGTAGGCCATTCGGCCCTTCGAACCTGCACCGCCAATCAATATGATCATGGCTGATCATCCAACTCAGTATCCTGTACCTGCCTTCTCTCCATACCTCCCTGATCCCTTTAGCCACAAGGGCCACATCTAACTCCCTCTTAAATATAGCCAATGCACTGGCCTCAACTGCATTCTGTGGCAGAGAATTCCAGAGATTCACCACTCTCTGTGTAAAAAAATGTGTTTCTCATCTCAGTCCTAAAAGATTTCCCCTTTAACCTTAAAATGTGAACCCTTGTTCTGGACTTCCCCAACATCGGGAACAATCTTCCTGCATCTAGCCTGTCTAACCTCTTAAGAATTTTGTAAGTTTGTATAAGATCCCCCCTCAATCTTCTAAATTCTAGCGAGTACAAGCCAAGTCTATCCAGTCTTTCTTCATATGAAAGTCCTGACATCCCAGGAATCAGTCTGTGAACCTTCTCTCTACTCCCTCTATGGCAAGAATGTACTTCCTCAGATTAGGAGACCAAAACTTTACGCAATACTCCAGGTGTGGTCTCACCAAGACCCTGTACAACTGCAGTAGATCCTCCCTGCTCCTATACTCAAATCATTTTGCTATGAATCATTTGACATACCATTCGCTTTCTTTGTTTAGAGGGGTTTAGATCGGGTTTAGAGGGGTTGAGAGGGGTTCAGTGGTTTAGAGGGATTTGGAGCGGTTAGGAGTGATTTGGAGTGTTTCAGATGGGTTCAGATGGTTTCGGAGTGGTTCAGAGGGGTTATGGGGGATTTAGAGTGGTTTGGAAGGGTTCAGAGGGGTTTAGATGGGTTTGGAAGGGTTCAGAGGTGTTCAGAAGGGTTTTGATGGGTTTAGAGGGGTTGCGATAAGGTCAGAGGGGTTTAGAGTAGGTCAGGGGGGTTCATAAAGGGTCTGAGGGGTTTAGAGGGGGTTAGAGAGTTTATTGGGGTTCAGAGGGTTTCAGAGATATTCAGATGGGTATAGAGGAGTTTAGAGCGGTTCAGAGGGATTTAGTGAGGTTTAGAGGGGTGTAGGGTTCAGAGCAGTTCAGAGGGATTAAGAAGGGTTTAGAGGGGTTTAGATAGATTTATATGGGTTTGGAGGGGTTTGGAGGGGTTTAGAGGTGTTTAGAGGTGGTCAGAGGGGTTCAGAAAGGTTCAGATGGGTTTAGAGGGCTTTCAGTTGTTCAGAGGGGTTCAAAAATTGCGAGCCTTGCACGAAAACTGCGAGCCTGTTGCGAAAATACCGAGGATTTTGCGAAAACCTGGAGGCGACTGCGAAAAATGCAAGACTGGTGAGAAATGTACGAGCCTGCTACGAAAATAGCGAGCCTGATACGGACAGCGGATCCTGCTGCGAAAACTGCGAAACTGGCGCAAAAAGTGCGAGCCTGGTGCGAAAAGTGGGACACTGGTGCGAAAAGTGCGAGTTTGTGCGAAAAATGCCAGCCTGGTCCGAAAAGTGCGAGCTGGTGCAAAAGTGCGAGATTGGTGCGAAAAGTGCGAGCCTGCTGCGAAAGCTGCGAACCTCGTCTGCAAACTACGAGCCGGGCGCATAAGCTGCGAGCCTGGTGCAAAAAGAGAAAGTCTCAATATATGGGGAATTAGGGGAGGGCATTCATCACTGGGGAATTAGGAGAGGGCATTCATCAATTAGGGAGCGCAGCATTAAATGGTGAATCAGGGGAGGGCACCAATAAATGGGGATTTAGGGGATGGCACCAGTAAATAGGAAATTAGGGGAGTGCGCCGGAAAACAGTGGCACAGCAGTAGAGTTGCTGCCTTACGTTCCGAGACCCAGGTTCGATTGCGACCACGGCCGCCGTCCGCAAGGTTTCTACGTTCTCCCCATGACCACGTGGATTTTCTCCAGAGCCGCTGCCTGCCCCGCTGTTACTCCAGCTTTTTGAAACCAAATATGTAATATGTAATATCTGTCTTTCTCAGCTGTGGCGCTCTCGTGAGGGCGGCCAGCCCAAGAATGGAACGAGGTTCCCGTCGGAGCGGCCGAGCTCGGGGAGGTGCGGCGCTCGCAGCCCGAGGGAGGTTCGGCGCCCATGTCGGGGCGGCCCGGCCGGGGAGAGAAGCGACGCCCAAGTCGGGGCGGCCCGGCCCGGGGATGAAGCGACGCCCATGTCGGGGCGGCCCGGCCCGGGGAAGAAGCGACGCCCATGTCGGGGCGGCCCGGCCCGGGGGAGGTTCGGCGCCCATGTCGGGGCGGCCCGGCCGGGGGCAGAAGCGACGCCCAAGTCGGGGCGGCCCGGCCCGGGGATGAAGCGACGCCCATGTCGGGGCGGCCCGGCCCGGGGAAGAAGCGACGCCCATGTCGGGGCGGCCCGGCCCGGGGGAGGTTCGGCGCCCATGTCGGGGGCGGCCCAGCCCGAGGCTGAAGACGGCACGATACTCACGTGAGGGTGGCTGGGACGGTGTTTTGGCGGTGGTGGCCTGAATCCGGGGTTCGGCCGCGGGCCAGCGGCTGCGTCTGCTGGACTGGTGGGCGGCAGCTTCGACCACCCAGGGCCGCGGTGTTTGAGCCGCGGGACTGATTTATAACATCGCCCGGGGGTATCGCCTCAGCGCAGAGGGAGAAGAGGAGGGAAGAGACTGCAGACCTAAGACTTTTGCCTCCATCACAGTGAGAAGATGCTGGGTGGACTCGCTGTGGTGGATGTTAATATGTGTTTATTGTTGTTTTTATTGCATTATATGTATGACTGCTGCAATTTCGTTCAGACTTCGGTCTGAATGACAATAAAGGCTATCTATCTATCTATCTATCTATCTATCTATCTATCTATCTATCTATCTATCTATCTATCTATCTAAAGCTATCCAGCACGGTGGCACAACGGTAGAGTTGCTGCCTTACAGCACCAGACGCGGGTTCAATCCCGACCAAGGGTGCTGTATGTACGGAGTGTCTACGTTCTCCCCCTGAGCGCGTGGATTTTCTCCGACATCTTCGGTTTCCTCCCAAACCCCAAAGACGCACAGGTTTGTAGATATACAAGTTTAAATGTAAATTGTCCCCAGTGTGTGTAGGACATCGATAATGTGTAGGGGTCGCTTGTCAGTGCGGACTCGCACTGTTCCTTTTCGAGACACTTTCCTCCAGAGATGCTGTCTGTCACGCTGGGTTACTCCAGCATTTTATGTCTATCTTCGGTTGAAACCAACATCTGAAGCTCCATCCTGTGCGAAGCTGTTTTTAAGTCTGGACATTTGAGGGGTTTCGAATGGGTTTTAGAGGGTTTGCAGGGGTTCGTGGGTTTTAGAGGGTTTACTGAGGCTTACAGGGGCTTAGAGGGGGTTATGTGGGTTTAGAGGGGCTTAGATGGGCTTGGAAAGGTTTAGAGGGTTTTCGGGGGGGTTTCGAATGATTTAGAGGGGTTTAGAGTGGTTTCGGAGTATTTCGAGGGGTTTCGAGGGATGAGATAGTGTTAGAAGCGGTTAGAGGGGCTTAGAGGTGTTTAGAGTGGTTCAGAGGGACTTAGACGGGCTTGGCAGGGCTTAAGAAGGAACTGCAGATGCTGGAGAATCGAAAGTAGACAAAAGTGCTGGAGAAACTCAGCGGGTGCAGTAGCATCTAAGGAGCGAAGGGAATAGGCAATGGGCCGAAACCCTTATTCAGATGTAGAGTGGGAGGTGGGGGAAGAAGAAAGGAAAAAGGAAAAAGGAAGAGGAGGAGCCCGGAGGAGTGAGAGCTGAGAAGGGGAAGAGACAGCAAGAGCAACCGGAAATTGGTGAATTCAATGTTTATGCCAGTAGGGTGCAGACTGCCCGGAAGCGGAA
This sequence comes from Amblyraja radiata, assembly GCF_010909765.2. Classification (NCBI taxonomy): domain Eukaryota; kingdom Metazoa; phylum Chordata; class Chondrichthyes; order Rajiformes; family Rajidae; genus Amblyraja; species Amblyraja radiata. The sequence goes on from NC_045969.1 coordinate 60,728,218, forward strand.
TATGAGGTGTTGTTCCTCCAATTTCCGGTGGTGTTCACACTGTCCATGGAGGAGGCCCAGGACAGAGAGGTCGGATTCTGAATGGGAGGGGGAGTTGAAGTGCTGAGCCACCGGGAGATCAGGTTGGTTAATGCAGACCGAGCGGAGGTGTTCGGCGAAATGATCGCCAAGCCTACGCTTGGTCTCACCGATGCAGATCAGCTGACATCTAGAGCAGCGGATGCAATAAATGAGGTTGGAGGAGATGCAGGTGAACCTCTGTCGCACCTGGAATGACTGCCCTGACCCACCTGGACAACAACAACTCCTACATCAGGTTGTTGTTCATCGACTTCAGCTCCGCCTTTAACACTGTCATCCCCGCCAGCTCAAGCTGAGTCCGCTGAGTCTGCTGAGTTTGGTGATCAATCACCAAACTCAGCGGACTTGGCATCACCACCTCCCTCTGCAATTGGACACTGGATTTCCCCACCAACAGACCACAGTCTGTTAGGATCAACAACCTCACCTCCTCCAATCTAACACTGAACCACAGGGCTGTGTGCTCAGCCCTCTCCTCTACTCCCTCTTCACCCATGACTGCGTCCCTAAGTATGGCTCCAACACCGTCATAAAATTTGCCAATGACACCACGGTGGTAGGGATGATCAGGGACAACAACGAATCAGCCTATAGGGAGGAGGTCCAGAACCTGGCAGCCTGGTGTGCCAACAATAACCTCGTCCTCAACTCCAAGAAGATGATGGAAATCATTGTTGACTTCAGGAAGAACAGAGGGGACAGACATACCCCCATCCATATAAACGGGACTGAGGTGGAGCGCGTCTCCAACTACAAATTCCTCGGGGTACACGTCTCAGAGGATCTGTCCTGGTCCCTCAATACCACCAAATTGATCAAAAAGGCGCAGCAGCGCCTTTACTTTCTGAGGAGGCTTAGGAAAGCTCACCTGTCCCCCCAGATCCTGACCAACTTTTACCGCTGTACCATCGAAAGCATCCTGACCACCTGCTTCACGGTATGGTACAGCAGCTGCACCGCAGCTGACAGGAAGGCACTACAACGGGTGGTGAAAACCGCTCAGCACATCATCGGTGCCCTGCTCCCTGCCATGGTTGCCCTCCACCGAAAACGGTGTCTGAGACGGGCCGGGAAAATCATCAAGGACCCCTCTCCCCCTAACCATGGACTGTTTGCCCTCCTCCCATCAGAGAGGCAGTACAGGAGCCTCAGGTCTCGCACAAGCAGGCTGAGGAACAGCTTTTTCAATAACACCATTACACTGCTGAACTCAGAGTCCCGTCGCTAGCTATCTTTAGACTCTCCCATTTGTATACAGTTATTTGCCTATGTACCAGTTTTAATTCAACCACAATCCACACATTGTTAACCAGTATTTTTTTTTTTTATTGTATGCTTATTTTGTATTTTTATTTTTACTTCTACTATCTTGCACTATGACTATGTCCAGACGCTAAACTGCATTTCGTTGTACCTATACTCGTATTTGTGCAATGACAATAAAGTTGAATTGAATTGAATTGGACACGCTAGAGGCAGGAAACATGTTCCCGATGTTGGGGAAGGCCAGAACCAGGGGCCACAGTTTAAGAATAAGGAGTAAGCCATTTAGAACGGAGACGAGGAAACGCTTTTTCTCACAGCGAGTGGTGAGTCTGTGGAATTCTCTGCCTCAGAGAATTCCACAGGTGGACGCGGGTTATCTGGATGCTTTCAAGAGAGAGCTAGATAGGGCTCTTAAAAATAGCGGAGGCAGGGGATATGGGGCGAAGGCAGGGACGGGGTACTGATTGGGGATTATCAGCCATGATCACATTCAATGGCGGTGCAGGCTCGAAGAGCCGAATGGCCTGCTCCTGCGCCTATTGTCTATTGTCTATTGTCTATCCCCTCTAACCCCCTCAAAACCACTCTAAAGCCCTATAACCCCCTCAAAACCACCCCCAAACCGCTCGAACCCCCTCTAAACCCCTCAAACACCTTCGAACCCCCTCGAAACCCCTCGAGGTCACTACTTCCTAATACCTCATTAACCTCGAGGTCCTTTATCAAGTCCGGTTCATTACATAACACTAAATCCAGAATTGCCTTCTCCCTGGTAGGCTCCAATACAAGCTGTTCTAAGAATTCTTCACGAAGGCAGTCCACAAAGTCCCCTTATTGGGGTCCAGTACCAACCTGATTTTCCCAGTCTAACTGCATGTTGAAAGCTCCCATAACAACCACAGCATTACTTTTGCTACATGCCAATTTTAACTCTTGATTCAACTTGCGCCTTATGTCCAGGCTACTGTTTGGGGGCCTGTAGATTAGTCCCGTTAGGATATTTTTACCCTGACAATTCCTTAGTTCTATCCATACTGACTCCACATCTCCTGTTTCAATGTCACCCCTTGCAAGGGACTGAATTTCATTCCTCACCAACAGGGCAACCCCACCCCCTCTGCCCACCTGTCTGTCGTTTCGATAGGAGGTATACCCTTGTATATTCAGTTCACAACCCTGGCCCTTTTGCAGCCATGTCTCAGTAATTCCCATAACGTCATACTTGCCAGTTTCCAACTGAGCCTCAAGCTCGTTCACTTTATTCCTTATACTTTGCGCATTCATATACAGCACTTTGACCTCCGTATTCATTTACCCCCTCGCACCCCTCACAATTGACCCTGACCTTACTCTGTTGGCCATTCTCGAGCTTTCCTTCCCATTAATTCGAGAATCTTTTTTAATTTCCCCTGTGGTGACACCCCCTTCATCTCCATCGTTATACTCCTAATCTGCCAATCTCCATTTAGAGGGGTTTAGAGGGGGGTTAGAAGGATTTAGAGGAGATTTGAGGTGGTGAGAGGAGTTCACGGGTGTTTAGATGGCTTTAGAGGTTTGTAGAGGAATTTAGAGGCGTTTAGAGTGGCTTAGATGTGTTTAGATGGCTTTAGGGGGCATTAGAGGGGTTTAGAGGGGTTAAGAGGGGTTTAGAGTGGGTAGAGGGGGTTAGAGGGGTTTAGATGAGTTTTGAGGGGTTTAGAGGGGGTTGGATGGGGATATAGGTGGTATGGGGTGTTTAGAGAGGTTTAGAGGGGTTAGATGTGGGTTAGAGGGGTTCACATGAGCTTCGATGTGTTTAGAGAGGTTCAAATGGGCTTAGAGGGGCTTAGAGGGGGTTTGGGTTAGATGGGTTTATAGGGAGTTAGAGGGTTTTAGAGGGGTTTAGAGGGGGTTTGAGAGGTTTCGAGGGGTTAAGAGAGCTAGAGGGGCCTAGAGGGGCTTAGAGAGTGTTAGAGGGCATTACATGGGCTTAGAGGGTTTAAAGGCGTCTAGGGGGCTTAGAGTAATTTAAAGTTGTTTAGCGGTATTTAGAGGGTTTATAGCGGTTTAGATGGGTTTACAGGGGATAAGAGGGGTTTAGAGGTGGGTAGGGGCGGTTAGATGGGTTTAGAGGGGTTTAGAGGGGTCTGGAGGGGGTTGGGCGGGGGGGCTTTAGAAATGGCTAGAAGTGGTTAGAGAGGTTTAGCGGGGTTTGGAGGTGTTTGGAGGGGTTTGCTGGGGGTTAGATGGTTTTAGAGGGGTTAGAAGGATTTAGAGGTGTTTGCAATGGTTCAGATGTGTTTAGAGGGGTTTAGAGAGGTTCAGAGGGATTTGTAGGGGTTTAGAGATGTTTAGCGGGGATTGTTCTTTAGAATGTCTTAGAGGGCTTTAGAATGGGATACAGGGGTGCAGAGAGGGCTACATGGGTTTAGAGAAGTCTAGATGTTATAGAGGGGTTTAGAGGGGTTTAGGGAGATTTACAGGGGGTTTACAGGATTTAGAGGGGTTTACGGGGCTTAGAGGGATTTAGAGGGAGTTCGAGGTGTTTGCAGTGGGTTTACAAGGGTTTAGAGTGTTTTACAGGGTTTAGAGGGGTATACAGGGGTTTAGAGTGGTTTACAGGAGTTTACAGGGGTTTAAAGGGGTTGACGGGGTTTACAGGGGTTTAGAGGGGTTAAAAGGGTTTACAGAGGTTTACATTTTTACAGCTGTTTGCAGTGGTGTAGAGGGGGTTCGACAGGTTTAGAGGTGTTTAAAGTGGTGTAGATAGGGCTATAGGGTTTAAATGTGTTTAGAGGGATTTAGAGGGTTTAGAGTAGTTAAGAGGGGGTTAGAAGAGGGTAGAGGTGGGTAGAGGTGGTTAGAGGGGTTCAGAAGTGTTTAGAGGTGTTTAGAGGGGGTCTAGATGGTGTTGGAGGCGTTTAGAAAGGGCTAGAGTGGGTTAACGAGGTTGAGCGCGGTTTGGAGGGGTTTGGAGGGGTTTGGTGGGCTTAGTGTGTTTTAGAGGGGTTAGAAGGGTTTAGAGGTGTTTACAATGGTTCAGAGGTGTTTAGAGGGGTTTAGAGCGGTTTGCTGGGGTTTAGAGATGTTTAGCGGGGATATTGATTAGAGGAGCTTGGATGGCTCGAGTGGGCTACAGGGGTATGGAAGTGTTTAGAGGGGTTTACGGTGGTTTAGAGCATTCTACAGGGGTTTAGATAAGTCCAGGTCGTTACAGCGAAGTTTAGAGAAGTTTACAGGTGTTTACAGCGGGTTTACAGGGGTTTGGGTTAGGGTTTACAGGGGGTTAGAGTGGGTTACACGGTTTAGAGGGGGTATAGATGATTTAGAGGGGTTTAGAGGGGTTTACAGAGTTTTACATTGGTTTTCATGTGTTTACAGTGGTTTAGAGGGGTTTAGACGGGTTGAGAGTGGTTTACAGGTGTTTAGAGGGGTTTAGAGCGAGTTAGATGTGTTTATATGGGTGTTTATGGTGGCTTGGAGTTATATAGAGGCGTTTATAGGGGGTTAAAGGCGTTCCGAGGGGGTTTTAAGAGATTTGGAGGGATTTCAGAGTGGGTTAGATTTGTTTAGAGGTGTTCAGAGGTGTTTCAGAGGGGGTTTACAGGGGCTTAGAAGAGTTTACAGAGCTTTAAAAGGCTTTAGAGCGGCTTAGCGGGATTTACAGATGTTTAGAGGGGTTTAGAGATGTTTTGAGGAGTTTAGATTGGTTTACGGAGGATAACATTGGTTTAGAGGGGTTTAGAGAAGTTTGGAGGGGATTTAGCCGGGTTTAGATGGGTTTAGAGTTTTTGTCAGGGGTTTACGGGGGTTTACAGGGGGTTAGCGTGATTTAGAGGGCTTTTCAGGGGGGTTAGATGGGTTGACTGATGTTTAGAGGTCTTTAGAGGAATTTGGAGAGGTTGTGACGTATCTAGAGGGGGTTAGAGTGGATTACAGGGGGGTTTACAGGGTTTTAAAGGTGTTTAAAGTGGGGGGGGGGTTCTAGAGGGGTTTCGGTGGACAGAGGGGGTTTCAGGCGTTTAAAAGGGTTTACATGGTTTAGATTGGTTTACTGTGGTTTACAGGCGTTTGGAGATGTTTAGAGTGGTTTAACTGTGTGTAGAGGGGTTTAGATGGGTTTACAGTGGTTTTACACCCCTCTAGGCGTTCGCACCAGTTTAGAGGGGTGTAGAGGGGTTTAGAGGGGTTTGGAACTCTGCCACAGAAGGTAATTGAGGCCAGTTAATTGGCTATATTTAAGAGGGTGTTAGATGTGGCTAAAGGGATCAGGGGGTATGGAGAGAAGGCAGGTACGGGATACTGAGTTGGATGATCAGCCATGATCGTATTGAAAGGCGGTGCAGGCTCGAAGGGCCGAATGGCCCACTCCTGCACCTATTTTCTATGTTTCTATGTAGAGGGGTTTAGATGGTTTGGCAAGGTTTAGAGCGGGTTTAGCGGGGCTTTCATTGTTTTAGACGGGTTTACAGCGGTTTAGAGAGGTTTACAGGGGTTATGACGGGTTTCGATGGGTTTCGAGGTGTTTGGACTGATTTCGAGGAGTTATCGAGGGGATTGGTGGGGTTCAGAGCGGTGTTGATGTGTTCAGAGGGGGTTAAAAGGGTTTATAAATGTTTAAAGGGGTTTTGGGTGGTTTAGAGGGGTTTAGAAGGGTTTAGAGGAGGTTAGAGGGGAACAGCTGGAGCTCTGCAGACCGCGGCTTCAGGCTGCCGCGGGCCAGCAAACAGAGCGCTCCCCTCCGGCGGCCCCCGGGGTTGGCTCGCCCGCTCCACGCCTAGAGTCCGCGCTGCGCCCGCTGCTGAAGCCCCGGGAACGTCTCCGGGAAAGGCCGCACCGATCCTTGCTGTTAGGCCACGGGGGTGGCGACCTGGAAAAATTCGCCTCTCCGTGGAGGAGGCGACTGAAGTGGTTTGTCCCTTACCAACCCCACCCCCCCCCCCCCCCACACACACACACACACACACACCACCTCCCACACAAGACACATCAAGAAACATCAAAACCATACACTACAACATACTGAAAAAACAAAAAAGGAGGACAAAACGGACAATGCTGACTGCTGACATTGCCCCCACTGATCTTTGAGAATGCTTTAGAGGGGTTTAGAGGGGGTTAGAGAGTTTTAAAGCGGTTTAAATGGGCTTATTCGTGTTTTCAGGGGTTCCGAGGGGCTTAGCGAGGCTTAGAAGGGTTTAAAGGGGATTTGAGGGCTTTAGAGTGGTTTAAATGTTAGAGGGGGAATGTTAAATATTTAGAGGGGTTTCGAGCGGGGTTCGGAGCGGTTTAGAGGGGGATAGGTGCGGTTAGAGGGGTTTTCAGAGGGGTTTTCAGAGGGGGTTAGAGTGCTTTAGAGAGGTTTAACGGGGCTTAGATGTGTTTAGAGTGGTTCAGAGGGGCTTAGACGCGCTTCGAATGGTTTAGAGGGGTTTAGAGGAATTTCGGATGATTTAGAGGGACTTAGAGGGGTTTCGAAGGGTTTTGACGGGTTTAGATGGGATTGGAGGGTGTTAGAATGGTTTAAAGGGGATTGAGAATGGTTTGCAGAGGTTTATACTTGTTTAGAGGGCTTTAGAGAGGTTTGGAGGAGTGTAGAGGTGTTTAGAGATGTATAGTGAGTTAGTGAGTATTAGAGGGGTTTCGAGGGGTTTCGAGTGTTTCAAAGGGGTTTAGAGGGTTTTAGAGTGGTTTACATGTCTTTAGAGGGCTTTGCATGGGTTTAGAGCGGTTAAATGAGTGGATGAGGGACTGGTGCAGTGGGTATGGATTCAAGTTTCTGGATCATTGGGACCTCTTTTGGGGAAGGTGCGACCTGTACAGAAAGGACGGGTTGCACTTGAACTCGAGGGGGACCAATATTCTGGCGGGAAGATTTGCAAAGGCTACTGGGGAGAATTTAAACTAGTATGGTTGGGGAGAGGGACTCAAATTGGGAAAGCTAGCAGTCAGTGTGTGAGGCAGGAGGCAGAGAATGGTAGCACTCTGACCCAAAATGTAGGGGAGAGAGAAGAAAAAGACAATAAACATAGAATAAGAGAGGGTGGGTTTCTTAAATGTGTATATTTTAATGCTAGGAGCATTGTAAGAAAGGTGGATGAACTTAGAGCCTGGATTGACACCTGGAAGTATGATGTTGTGGCGATCAGTGAAACATGGTTGCAGGAGGGCTGTGATTGGAAACTAAATATTCCAGGATTTCGTTGCTTCAGGTGTGATAGAATTGGAGGGACAAGAGGTGGAGGTGTTGCATTGCTTATCAGGGAAGATATTACAGCAGTGCTTTGGCAGGATAGATTAGAGGGCTCGTCTAGGGAGGCTATTTGGGTGGAACTGAGAAATGGGAAAGGGGTAGCAACACTTAACCATATAACCATATAACCATATAACAATTACAGCACGGAAACATGCCATCTCGGCCCTACAAGTCCGTGCCGAACAACTTTTTTCCCTTAGTCCCACCTGCCTGCACTCATACCATAACCCTCCATTCCCTTCTCATCCATATGCCTATCCAATTTATTTTTAAATTATACCAACGAACCTGCCGCCACCACTTCCACTGGAAGCTCATTCCACACCGCTACCACTCTCTGAGTAAAGAAGTTCCCCCTCATGTTACCCCTAAACTTCTGTCCCTTAATTCTGAAGTCATGTCCTCTTGTTTGAAGCTTGATCACATCAACTCTGTCTATCCCTCTCTTATAGGGGTTTATTATAGACCGCCAAATGGGGAGCGAGAATTGGAAGAGCAAATATGTAAGGAGATTGCAGATATTAGTAGTAAGCACAAGGTAGTGATTGTGGGAGATTTCAATTTTCCACACATAGACTGGGAAACACATTCTGTAAATGGGCTGGATGGGTTGGAGTTTGTAAAATGTGTGCAGGATAGTTTTTTGCAGCAATGCATAGAAGTACCTACTAGAGAAGGGGCGGTGCTGGACCTCCTGTTAGGAAATGAGACGGGTCAGGTGGCAGAGGTATGCGTTGGGGAACAGTTCGGGACCAGTGATCACAATACCATTAGTTTCAATATAATTATGGAGAGGGTCAGAACTGGACCTAGGGTTGAGATTTTTGATTGGAGAAAGGCTAACTTTGAGGAGATGCGAAAGGATTTAAAAGGAGTAAATTGGGACATTTTGTTTAATGGGAAAGATGTGGAAGAGTAATGGAGGACATTTAAACGTGAAATTTTAAGAGTACAGAATCGTTATGTCCCTGTTCGGTTGAAAGGAAATAGTAAAAATCGGAAAGAGCCATGGTTTTCAAAGGAAATTGGACACTTGGTTCGGAAAAAAGAGGGAGATCTACAATAATTATAGGCAGCATGGAGTAAATGAGGTGTGTTACCAAGGAACAACACGTGTGAGAAATACAGAGCCAAGGATAATCCTGGGGGTTACCTCGAACAAATCCCCTGGCTGAAGAAACTCAAAATACAGCTTGATTAATGTGGAACCAATTCCATCAGGTTAGATCATGGAGGGAAGACACTGGAGGAGATTACAATGACTTGTTCAGAGGCAGCAGAAAAATTAAAGATAACATAGGATACTGAACATCAATGCAGAAACTGGTTATATATAAAACCCCTGGCAAATATTCTCTGACGTTGCAAAGTCCAATATTATCTATTTTTTAAATGTTGTCCAACCTCATTTTGTATTAATTGAAAATCTATTTACTTTAGCACTAAATTTCCACTCTCATATTATTTGTCCCCTAATTAGGAAATTATAGGCATTTATAGCAAAAAGATTTGAGTATAGGAACAGGGAGGTTCTACTGCAGTTGTACAGGGTCTTGGTGAGACCACACCTGGAGTATTGGTACAGTTTTGGTCTCCTAATCTGAGGAAATACATTCTTGCCATAGAGGGAGTACAGAGAAGGTTCATCAGACTGATTCCTGGGATGGCAGGACTTTCATGTGAAGAAAGACAGGAATTTAGACAATTGAGGGGGGATCCTATTAAAACGTACAAAATTCTTAAGGGGTTGGACAGGCTAGATGCAGGAATATTGTTCCCGATGTTGGGGAGGTCCAGAACAAGGGGTCACAGTTTAAGGATAAGGGGGAAATCTTTTAGGACTGAGATGAGAAAAACATTTTTCACACAGAGAGTGGTGAATCTCTGGAATTCTCTGCCACAGAAGGTAGTTGAGGCCAGTTCATTGGCTATATTTAAGAGGGAGTTGGATGTGGCCCTTGTGGCTAAAGGGATCAGGGGGTATGGAGAGAAGGCAGGTACAGGATACGGAGTTGGATGATCAGCCATGATTATATTGAATGGTGGTGCAGGCTCGAAGGGCCGAATGGCCTACTCCTGCACCTGTTGTCTATGTTTCTATGTTTCTATGTTTATTTCAAAAATGTCTCCAGAAGCAAGAGACCATGACAAAAAGGACCTGGATCAGAATTTAAAGCATAGGGTGTTCTCAACTCTGATTTGAAATCAGCAGAAAAGTCACAAAGTATTTGTCTTTCTGGAGGCCAAGGAGTAAGTGGATGTGTTTATCAGGGAGTGGATATTGTCCTTGTGGATTATATCAATGCCCTCCTGAAATGCTATACAGGAAAACAAAATGGCTCCTCAAAGGTGTTTTATTGTCACGTGTTCACTGCACGCTGAAATTCTTTACGCATAGCTCACATATGCACGAGTCGCCATATTTTGGCACCATTTACAAAAGACTAAAGTCTAGTCCACACACGCGCTCGATGTACTGGAGAGGCTCCCGATCCAGGTAAGTCCCAGGCCTACCTCCTCTGTCACCCTCGACCGGCTCCGCCCGTGAACCGACGTCTCTCTCCTCTCCCGACCGGGGCCGAGCTTGGCGACTTCCCAGCTTCCCCCACTGCAGGCCGTGCTGTGCCTTATGGTGTTAGACGAGGCCATAACTGCATGCTTCTGCATCATGCATGTTCCATTTGTGCAATAATCAGCCACATTGCCCTTGGCTTGAACAGTCTCACGACATATGACCATTGTCCGCAAGTGTGCCAGAGAATCTGTGAAATTCATTGCCACAGACGGCTGTGGAGGCCGCCAATGGATATTTTAAGGAGGAGATTCATAGGTGCTTGATTAGTACGGGTGTCAGGGGTTATTGGGAGAAGGCAGGAGAAGGGGGTTGAGAGGGAAAAATAGTTCAGCCATGACTGAAAGGCAGTGTAGACTTGATGGGCCGAATTCCGCTCCTACAACTAATGAACTTATTGCAAACAATGACGAAGCCGAGTACAAGATGGAGATACAGGGCTTGGTAATTTACCCAGGGGGTACATTTGTTGATTCTGGATTTGTACATTTTCTCTCATTGACTGACTGTGTTTGGTTCTGGTTCATCATTAGTTATTCACAAATAAGTGAAAAAAAACATTGTTATGTGCTATTAAAGTTGCCTGGGGTAAACGGGATGAAAAAGCTTACTCGAGTCTGTATCAATGGTGCTTAAATGGAGATGGTCAAGATCTTCAGGTTTCCATATGTAAATTTGTCCTGATTCAACCACATTGACACTACAGCCAAGGAAGCACTAATGCCTTTACTTCTTCAGAAGGCTTAGTAAAATCGGCACATCTCCAATAACTTATCAATTTCTATTATAGAGAGCATTTTGTTTGGACACATCAAAGCTTGTTTCTCTGCCCGAGACAGCAAGACATTGCAGAATTATCACAGCACAGTTTATTACACAAACCAGCCTGCCATCACCTCCAACTCTCAAACGTGCTATTGTGAGTTTTAACACGGTAGACAATTACAAAGCAAAGATTCATGGATGTTCTCAAAGGGTCTTTGAAGCAACCCAACATTCCCATGCCACTGAGTCCTGGGAACCTCTGAACACCAGCCGACAAACTACCCAACAACCCTACCCGGGGATCAGTTAGAGCCTCATCAGCCACCTCAGAACCCACAACATTGACGTGGATCCCACCCGCTCTACCCCTCCCACTGCCGCTTCCTGTCTCTAACCCCACTCCCTTTAACATATTTAGCCCATACCTGTACCTCTCCATCTACCCTCTCAATCCCTATCCCTCGCTCCACCCCCTCTGTCTCTTCCACCCTCTTTCCTCCTTCGGCCCTCTGTCTACCCCCTCCACCCTTTGCTCGGCAACTCCTTCCTCTCCCTCTATCCCCCCCACACCAACCTATTCCTCCTTTAACATCCTTTCACCCTACTCCTTCTATGCCCTCCTAGCTCCTCCTACCCCTTTTCCACCACCTTCCACACTTCCCCAACCCCTTCCCACCCTCCCCCTCCCCCTCCCTAGCACTCCCCCCTTCTTTCACCTTCCTTCCTCTAATCCCTCTCTCCCCCTCTCCTCACATACAATCCTACTCCCTCACCCATGTGCCCACGTCACCCCTTCCTCTCACTCCTCACTCCCACTAACCCTTCCTGGCTCCGCCTCCACTTCCCCAACACCTCTCCCCAACGCATTCTCCCTCCATCCACTCCCTTCACCCTATCCCAGCCTCACTACTCCTTTCCCTTCGCCCTTCACCCTATCCTCTCCCTCTCGTCCTCTCCCATCCCCCTCCTCCTCTCATCTCTCTCCCCTCCCTCTCCCTTCATCCCCTCCCTTCCCTCTCCCCCCTTCTCCACACTCCCCCTCTCTCTCCTCCCCCTCTTCCTACCCTCTCTCTCCTCCCCCTCTCACTCTCCATCCAGACCCTCACCAGTGATCACATTGACAACCCAGACAAGGCTCCGACCCTCCCCCTCCCCCTCTCCTGCCGACACTCACTGCTCCATGTTCTCCCCCAGCGCCTCCGCTGAGAGAATGGAGCAGCTGGGCGTGTTTACTAGGGAGTTTAAAAGGATGAGAGGTTATGTTATGGAAACATAAGATTATTAATGGTTTGGACACGATAGAGGCAGGAAACATGTTCCCGATGTTGGGGCCAGAACCAGGGGCCACAGTTTAAGAATAAAGGGTAAGATATTTAGAAGAGAGACGAGGAAACACTTTTTTACAGAGAGTTGTGAGTCTGTGGAATTCTCTGCCTCAGAGGGCGGTGGATATTCCCCCTGGTGGCCGTGAGGATCCATCACACCCCCATCTCCACACCCACTGCCGCGCCTCCTGGTGGCCGTGAGGATCCATCACACCCCCATCTCCACACCCACTGCCGCGCCTCCTGGTGGCCGTGAGTATCCATCACACCCCCATCTCCACACCCACTGCCGCGCCCCCTGGTGGCCGTGAGGATCCATCACACCCCATCTCCACACCCACTGCCGCGCCCCCTGGTGGCCGTGAGGATCCATCACACCCCCATCTCCACACCCACTGCCGCGCCCCCTAGCTACGGAAGGATGCCTCACCCCTGCCTGAGGCAGAGGGAAAATCCACCACCTCCTCTCTGACCGCCCTGACTCGCAGCCTTAAGAAGGGTTTCGACTAGGGTTGCCAACTTTCTCACTCCCAAATAAGGGACAAAAGGTCAAAATACAGGACCACAAAATGCGGGAGAAACTCAGCGGGTGCAGCAGCATCTATGGAGCGAAGGAAATAGGCAACGTTTCGGGCCGAAACCCTTCTTCGCCTATTTCCTTCGCTCCATAGATGCTGCTGCACCCGCTGAGTTTCTCCAGCATTTTGTGTACCTACGATCTTCCAGCATCTGCAGTTCCTTCTTGAACAAAATACAGGACCAATTCCGGACGGCAAACTGTTGACCGACTCGGCCGTGGCTGGGTGAATGATGAGTGAGGACTGCACACGAAGCCCGGCCGGTGGGCCAGCTGAGGTGGTTTGGCCCGGGTGACGTCGCTCGCATATTCCGGCACCCTGTCCAACTCATGAACCGATGATCGGCCATGAGAAGGAAGGGTGGTGGTATCAGTGGTAAGTAAAGGTCCGAAGGTCAGACAGCTGGCCGGGCTGCTGACCGAGATGGGCAACAGGAGAGGCGCTGCTGCTGCACTCCATGGGCTGCACTACCTCGGGACAGGTGAGGCGGGGCTGGACGCAGCGCTCCAACCTGACAGTCCCTTCGACCCGAGTAGTAGCAGTCAATTACGGGACAAGGGCGGTACCGTATGGGACAAACCAATTTAGCCCAATATACGGGATGTCCCGGCTAATACGGGCAGGGCTGCCAACTCTCATGCTTTGAGCGTGAGAATCACGCCCTCAAGCAAACTCTCACGCCCTCACGCTGATCAGAAATTTCTCACGCTCTTTGGTGAGAAATTCTGTGATCAAAGAAAATGTCAAAACTCGGATAAACTGCATGGTCCGTGGGGAATGGAGAGCCGGGGCTGAGGGAGGAATGGGAGCAGAACCAGCGGCGGGAACAGATGCAGGGAGTCTGGACTGGCGAGTGTTTGCGGGGCTGGTGAGTGTTTGCAGGGCTGCGAGTCGCTCGCTGCAGCTCCGGCCATGGAGCAGTGCAAGTCCCAGGCCGTCGGAGACGTCAGAAGCGTTGCGCCGCTGCCGCGAGAGTCTCTGTGCCGAAGGGACAGACTCTTACAGGGAGTGGAGAGAGAGAGAGGGAGGAAGGAGACAGGGAGACAGGGGGGGGGGGGGAGAGGGGGGTGAGAGGAGATAGAAGGGAGAGACAGAGGGGG
>NC_045969.1:60742638-60765138 GCF_010909765.2 Amblyraja radiata
GGAGAAAAAAGACTGGTGGAGAGCCTCTGGGTGTTGCCGGTGGAGGGGGTGCTCTTCGGTGCTGTGGAGGTCGGAGTTGTTTTGGGCAGCGACCTTCTTTCGGATTCTGGGGGTGCCAGTTTACCACAGACCCTGGGGGTGCCTCTTGTTTTCTCTTCCCCAGGCCAAGATGTGGAGGGTGAGGACTGAGCGCAGGAGCCCAGCCAGTCAGTGGGCTGCGTGATGCGGATAGGGGAATCGGGACCCTTCCCCGGCATTGATCCTGGGGGTGGTGACATGTCGGAGGAGGGGGAGAGTGATGGGGCTAGTTTGTGTGAAGGGGTTTGCGAAATTCCAGAGAGCTCTGGTCTTTCGACTTCTGAAAATGACCTTGGTGATGCTGAGCGTGTTGTGTCAGGTGCGAGTAACTTGGCCGATAGCCCAGGAACCAAGGACGAGTCTCATACAAGTGCTATCAGCGAGGTGCTGGAATTTTTAAAAACAAGCCGTTCCAACAAGACAAAGTTGAGGCTGCTAAGAGACGGTGGGCTGATCTGTCGGCCTTAGTTGAAACTCTCGAGGCTATCCTTGCCACCGAGGATAGTGATCTTCCTGGCTCCGAGCAGTGCCAGCTTAGGGGCTTTTTGGAGTTCCTAAGAGAGAGGGCTACAGAGCCCAGGAGGAGAAGTGGGAGGATTTCAATTTAATGTACCAGTGCATTCACGTTAGTTACCCTAAACTTAAACGGGAGTAGAGCGAGTTTTCGCAGATTCCAGCTTTTATCGGTCCTTAGGGAGGGGAAATTTGCAGTGTGTTTTCTGCAGGAGACGCATACTGTTGTCAGTGATGAACCCACCTGGAGATTGGAGTGGGAAGGTGAGGTCTATATGAGTCATCTTAGCTCAAATTCGAGTGGGGTGGCCATTCTGTTGGCTCAGAATTTCCTGCCCAATGTTATAAAAGTGCAAGAAGTTGTGCCAGGACGTTTGCTCCATCTGGCCGTGAGCCTGGATGGCATGCCGTTGCATTTCATTAACGTGTATGCCCCCAGCTCCGGCACGATGCAGTCCGGCCTACTTCAGGAGGTGAGTGCTCTGTTGAGCACTATTGATCGGGGAGAGTGTGTCTTCCTTGGGGGGGACTTTAACTGCACACTTGAGGTGCGAGATCGTTCTGGTACTCAGTGTGCCCCTGCTGTAGCGAAGAAGCTGAGAGGGTTGATTGATTCTTTTGAGTTGGTTGATGCGTGGCGGGACCTCAACCCAGACTCCACTGCTTTTTCGCGGAGGTCTGAGGGCGGTGGTTCCCGCATTGATCGAATATATATCTCCCGAGCATTTGTTTCCCGTGTCTCAGCGACCTCAATGCAGCTGGTGCCATGCTCCGATCACTGTCTGGTGCGTGCGGATTTTAATCCAGCGTGCGCTCGGGCCGGGTCTGCGTACTGGCACTTTAATAACCAGCTGCTGGAGGATCGGTGTTTCCGGGAGTCATTCAGTCGGTTTTGGGTGAGGTGGAGAGAGAGGCAGAGGTGCTTCTCTTCCCTTAGGCAGTGGTGGGATGTGGGGAAAGCTCACATCCGTATTTTTTGTAAGGAATACACGTGGGGGTCGACCGGGCGGCGGGACTCAGCGGTTGAGAAGCTTGAGAGGGAGCTGATGGACGCAGAGTCTCGCCTGGGTCAGGTTGGAGGTGAATCTTGCGAATGGGGTGTGTTTCATGAGAAGAAGGAAGCCTTGAGGAACCTGCAACTTGAGCGGTCCCGAGGCGCTTATGTGAGGGCGCGGGTCCAGATGCTGCACGATCTGGATCGAGCTTCGCCTTTCTTTTTCTCTCTGGAGAAAGGGCGGGGAGCCTGCAAACAGCTCGTGGAGCTGCTAGCAGATGATGGCTCCTCTGTCACAGATCCAGAGAGGATTAGTGCCTTGGTCAGGTCCTTTTATGGATCCCTGTTCTCCGCAGGTGGAGTCAGTGGGGAAGCTCAGCAGGACCTGTGGGAGAGTCTACCGATTATAGATAGGGAGGTGGCCGATCTTCTTGATGGCCCTTTATCTTTGGAGGAGTTGACTCGTGCATTGCATCAGCTCAGGAGGGGTAAGTCCCCCGGGCTGGATGGGCTGACGGTAGAGTTTGTAAGAGCCTTCTGGGGTATCCTGGGGGGTGATTACATGTTGGTTCTGGGGGAGAGCCTGGCGATCGGGGAGATGCCCCTCTCGTGGCGTAGAGCAGTTGTTGTCCTGCTGCCCAAGAAGGGGGAACTCCGCCTGTTGAAAAACTGGCGCCCGGTCTCTCTCCTATGCACAGAGTATAAAGTTTTTGCACGGGCGATGGCAAATCGCCTGGGCTCCGTGCTGTCTCAGTTGATTCACCATGACCAGTCCTACACAGTCCCTGGTCGGTCCATTCAGGATAACATCCACCTGGTTAGGGACCTGATTCATCTAGCACAGGGAACTGGTCAGTCAGCTGCTTTTCTGTCTCTTGATCAGGAGAAGGCTTTTGATAGGGTAGAGCATGAATACCTTTCGGAACGTTGCAAGCGTTCGGATTTGGACCGCATTTTGTGGCCCGGGTCCGCCTCTTGTATGCTGCAGTGGAGTGCCTTGTGAAGGTTAATGGTGCGTTGTTGGCTCCCTTTCATTTTGGGAGGGGGGTCCGTCAGGGGTGCCCCATGTCAGGTCAGTTGTACGCGGTCTGTGTGGAGCCGTTCCTGTGTCTTCTTCGGAGGAGGTTGACAGGCCTGGCCCTACCGGGCCCGGGGGTGGAGTTGGTTCTTTCGGCGTATGCCGATGACGTACTCCTTATGTTCACCGATCCTGGTGACCTGCGGAGGATGCGTGATTGCCAGAAGATATTCTCGGCTGCATCTTCTGCCAGGATTAATTGGAGCAAGTGCTCTGGACTTTTAGTGGGTCAGTGGCAGGTGGACTCCCTGCCAGAGGAGATGGTAATGTTTGCGTGGAGCACCACGCACCTCCTCTATCTGGGGATGTACCTGAGTCCCACTGAGGATGCTTGGCCGGCAAACTGGCAGGAGTTGGAGACGAAAGTGGTTGCCCGGCTGGGGCGCTGGTCAGGCCTGCTTGGAGTTCTTTCTTTTCAGGGGAGGGTGTTGGTCATAAACCAGCTGGTGGCCTCCATGTTATGGTACCGGCTGGCTACTCTTGTCCCGCCTTCCATTTTTGTAAATGCTTTACAGAAGAAGCTGGTGGACTTCTTTTGGGGAAATAGGAAGCACTGGGTTTCCGCAGCGGTCCTGAGTCTCCCGTTAGAGGAGGGTGGCCAGTCCTTGGTATGTGTGTGTACCCAGGTGGCGGCTCTCCGCCTCAGGACTCTGAGGGGGTATATGTATATAGAGAACCCCCCCAGATGGCACGCTTTGGCCACGTATTTTTTCCGACGGGATCGTTGTCTAAGGGGGTTCTCGCGGCTCCCGGAGGCGGGCATCAGTCGACCCGCCCTAAGGGGCTTGCCTGTTTTCTACCGGAATGTGCTATGAGTGAGGAATCTGGTTGTTTTCAGCCAGCGTGTTGCTCCACGAGGGGGGGGGGATGTTGCGGCTGCGGGAGTGGCCAGTCCTCACCAAATCATGGTGGGTGTCGAGGAGAGGCGCGAGCCTAGAGTGGTTTTGAATGAGCTCTTACCCGCGCCGTCAGATCTGCTCATCGGGCCTCGGTTCCGGGACATATCTCGGGCACCAGCTCAACACAACCTGAGCCGCCTTTCGGAGATGATTAGCGTGCCGTTTCGTGACGCGAAGAGACGCTCACTGTATAGAATGTTCCTGCACATTCTGCACCTCCTTGCCTTCGTCTCCCGTCCCGACACTCCATGGCGGACGGTGTTACCACCTGAAGGCGGGGAAGGTCCCCAGTGGGGGTCCCTCTACACGGGAGTTGTCCCCCTTTACATTGGGGACCTGGGGTGGAGAGTGCTGCACGGAGCGGTGGCATGTAACAAACTTTTGAGTCGGTTCACGGACTCGTCCGCTGCCTGTATTTTCTGTGGCGAGGAAGAGACGGTGTTCCACATTTATATGGAGTGTGAGAGGCTACTGCCCCTGTATCAATATTTGAAGGGGTTGTTCCTAAAGTTCTGGTTGCATTTTAGTCCTACGATTCTTGTGTTTGGACACAAGGCAGGGTGTGGGGAGAGCCAAGTGGGGGGGGTGGGACCTACCTGTCGGTCTACTCCTGGGCCTGGCCAAGATGGCCATATGCGGGTCCAGGCAGCAGGCGATGGATGGTCAGGCAAGAGTCGGCTGCTTGCCCCTCTTTCGGGCCTACGTCCGTGCACGTGTGTCACTGGAGGGGGAACATGCGGTGTTCACGGGGACTTTGGAGGTATTCCGTGGGCGCTGGTCACCGCAAGGGGTTGAGAGTATTGTGAATAATTATTGTAATGTTGTACTATAATGACACTTGGTATAATGTAATTTCGTTTTGTGTATGACGTGATCTGTTGTATTATTTGATGTGTTGGATAAAGTCTTGGAATTTAAAAAATAAAATAAATAAATAAATAAAAAAGAGAGAGAGAGAGAGAGATATATATATATATTAAATTGTGCGGTAGATGCACAGAGTCTCTTGCCCAGAGCAGGGGAATCGAGGACCCGAGGACATGGTTTTAAGGTGAGAGACGCGGGGGTGGGGACAATTTGAATATGAATCTGAGGGGCCAGAGGAGGTAGTTGAGGCTGGGACTATCACATTTGGACAGGTGCTTGGATAGGACAGGTTTGGATGGATATGGGCCAAACGTGGGCAGCAGGTGGGACTAGTGTAGATGGGGCAAGTTGACTAGTGTGGGCAAGTTGGGCTGAAGGGCCTGTTTCCACACTGTATCACTCTATAACTAGTGTCGATGGGACATGTTGGCCGGTGTGGGCAAGTTGGGCTGAAGGGCCTGTTTCCACACTGTATCACTCTATAACTAGTGTCGATGGGACATGTTGGCCGGTGTGGGCAAGTTGGGCTGAAGGGCCTGTTTCCACACTGTATCACTCTATAACTAGTGTCGATGGGGCATGTTGGCCGGTGTGGGCAGTTGGGCTGAAGGGCCTGTTTCCACACTGTATCACTCTGTGACTGTGAGTTTTAGACAAAGTTTGTAATGAAACACTAACTGTCGACCAAAGATGACTCAATTTCCTTCCTGTGTCAAACGAACCTTGGCAGACCAAGTTGTTCACTCGCGTCCGGTCGAGAACTTCAAAGGGCGTAGAGAAGATTTAAGAGGTTGTTGCCGGGACTCGAGGGGCCTGAGTTACAGGGAGAGGTTGGGGAAGGCTGGGACTATTCCTTGGAGCGCAGGAGGATGAGGGGTGATCTTATAGAGGTGCACAAAATCACCAGAGGAATAGATCGGGTAGACGCACACTCTTGCCCAGAGTTGGGGAATCGAGGACCCGAGGACATGGGTTTGTCCATAAATGATAGGAGAATAATTAGGCCATTCGGCCCATCTAGTCTACTACACCATTCAATCATGGCTGATCTATCTCTCCCTCCTAACCCCATTCTCCTGTCTTCTCCCCATAACCCCTGTCACCCGCACTAATCAACAATCTATCTATCTCTGCCTTAAATATATCCACTGACTTGTGCAACGAATCCCACAGATTCAAGACCCTTCTACAGACTGATGGTTTGGTTTACAAACTCGGTGGTTTGGTTTAGTTTGGGAATACAGCGTGGAAACAGGCCCTTCGGCCCACCGAGTCCGTGCCAATCAAGAATCGTTCTATTTGCGCCTTAAATATATCCACTGACATTGTTACAGAGAAAGGTTGAACAAGTTAGGGCTTTATTCTTTGGAGCGCAGAAGGTTAAGGGGGGACTTGATAGAGGTTTTTAAAATGATGAGAGGGATAGACAGAGTTGACGTGGAAAAACTTTTCCCACTGAGAGTAGGGAAGATTCAAACAAGGGGACATGACTTGAGAATTAAGGGACAGAAGTTTAGGGGTAACATGAGGGGGAACTTCTTTACTCAGAGAGTGGTAGCTGTGTGGAATGAGCTTCCAGTGAAGGTGGTGGAGGCAGGTTTGTTTTTATCATTTAAAAATAAATTGGATAGTTATATGGATGGGAAAGGAATGGAGGGTTATGGTCTGAGCGCAGGTATATGGGACATGGGGAGCATATGTGTTCGGCACGGACTAGAAGGGTCGAGATGGCCTGTTTCCGTGCTGTAATTGTTATATGGTTATATGGTTATATGGTTATTATATGGTTATATGTGGCCTCCACCACCGTCTGTGGCGACGAATCCCACAGATTCACCGCCCTCTGGCTAAAGAAATTCCTCCTTGTTAGGACATACATGGTAAATGGTAGGGAATTGAAGAATGCAGGTGAACAGAGGGAACTGGGAATAACTGTGCACAGTTCCCTGAAAGTGGAATCTCATGTAGATAGGGTGGTAAAGAAAGCTTTTGGTGTGCTGGCCTTTATAAATCAGAGCATTGAGTATAGAAGTTGGGATGTAATGTTAAAATTGTACAAGGCATTGGTGAGGCCAATTCTGGAGTATGGTGTACAATTTTGGTCGCCTAATTATAGGAAGGAAGTCAACAAAATAGAGAGAGTACAGATGAGATTTACTAGAATGTTGCCTGGGTTTCAGCTACTAAGTTACAGAGAAAGGTTGAACAAGTTAGGGCTTTATTCTTTGGAGCGCAGAAGGTTAAGGGGGGACTTGATAGAGGTCTTTAAAATGATGAGAGGGATAGACAGAGTTGACGTGGATAAGCTTTTCCCACTGAGAGTAGGGAAGATTCAAACAAGGGGACATGACTTGAGAATTAAGGGACAGAAGTTTAGGGGTAACATGAGGGGGAACTTCTTTACTCAGAGAGTGGTGGCTGTGTGGAATTAGCTTCCAGGGAAGGTGGTGGAGGCAGGTTCGTTTTTATCATTTAAAAATAAATTGGATAGTTATATGGACGGGAAAGGAATGGAGGGTTATGGTCTGAGCGCAGGTGTATGGGACTAGGGGAGATTATGTGTTCGGCACGGACTAGAAGGGTCGAGATGGCCTGTTTCTGTGCTGTAATTGTTATATGGTTATATGGTTGTCTCCTTCCTAAAGGAACGTCCTTTAATTCTGAGGCTGTGCCCTCTGGTCCTAGACTCTCCCACTATTGGAAACATCATCTCCACATCCACTCTATCTAGGCCTTTCACTATTTGGTGACATTTCAATGAGGTCCCCCCCCGCCATTCTTCTAAACTCCAGCGAGTACAGGACCAGCGCCGACAAACGCTCATCGTACATTAACCCACTCATTCCTGAGATCGTTCTTGTAATCCTCCTCTCGACCCTCTCCAGAGCCAGCACATCCTTCCTCAGATACGGGGTCCAAAACTACTCACGTTCCTCATGAAAGTAAGCATGCAGGTACAGCAGGCAGTGAGGAAAGCCAATGGCATGTTCGCTTGTTGAGTAAAGAGGTCATTCTGCAGTTGTACGGGGCCCTTGTGAGACCACACCTGGAGTATTGTCTGCAGTTTAGGTCTCCAAATTTGAGGAAGGACCTTCTTGCTGTTGAGGTAATGCAGCGTAGGTTCGCCAGGTTAATTCCCGGGAAGGTGGGACTGACATATGCTGAGAGACTTCGGGCAGAGCCATAGTGGTGGGTGACTCGTGGGTGCACACATCCGCCCGCCCTCGGGCTCCTCCTCCTCCTCCCCTTTTCCTTCTTTCTTTCCCCCCCCCCCCCCCACCCCCCATCAGTCTGAAGAAGGGTTTCGGCCCGAAACGTCGCCTATTTCCTTCGCTCCATAGATGCTGCTGCACCCGCTGAGTTTCCCCAGCAATTTTGTGTACCTGTGGTGGGTGACTCCATTGTTCGAGGAGCGGACTGGAGATTCTGTGGCGGGCCGGCTAGACACGAGAATGGTCTGCTGCCTCCCTGGTGCCAGGGTTCAAGATATCACAAACCAAATTCAGAACATCCTCGAGAGAGAAGGTGAACAGCCGGCAGTAGTTGTGCACATGGGCACAAACGACATTGGGAAGAAGTGGAAGGAGGTTCTCCAACATGAGTTCAGAGAGTTGGGAACAAGACTGAAATGCCGGACTTCTAGGGTGGTTATCTATGGATTGCAATGTAACCCCACTTTTTAAAAAGGGAGGGAGAGAGAAAACGGGGAATTACAGACCAGTTAGTCTAACATCGGTAGTGGGGAAAATTCTGGAGTCAGTTATTAAAGATGGGATAGCAGCACATTTGGAAAGTGGTGAATTCATTGGACAAAGTCAGCATGGATTTATGAAAGGTAAATCATGTCTGACGAATCTTATAGAATTTTTCGAGGATGTAACTAGTTGAGTGGATAAGGGAGAACCAGTGGATGTGTTATATCTGGACTTTCAGAAGGCTTTCGACAAGGTCCCACATAAGAGATTAGTATACAAACTTAAAGCACACGGTATTGGTGGTTCAGTATTGATGTGGATAGAGAACTGGCTGGCAGACAGGAAGCAAAGAGTAGGAGTAAACGAGTCATTTTCAGAATGGCAGGCAGTGACTAGTGGGGTACCGCAAGGCTCAGTGCTGGACCCCAGCTATTTACAATATATATTAATGATCTGGATGAGGGAATTGAATGCAACATCTCCAAGTTTACGGATGACACGAAGCTGGGGGGCAGTGTTAGCTGTGAGGAGGATGGTAGGAGGCTGCAAAGTGACTTGGATAGGTTGGGTGAGTGGGCAAATGCATGGCAGATGCAGTATAATGTGGACAAATGTGAGGTTATCCACTTTGGTGGCAAATACAGGAGAGTAGACAATTTCTTCAAGCCAGCACCACCATTCAATGTAATGATGACTGATCATCCCCAATCAATACCCTGTTCTTGCCTTCTCCCCATATCCCCTGACTCCGCTATCTTTAAGAGCCCTATCTAGCTCTCTCTTGAAAGTATCCAGAGAACCTGCCTAAGTGCCCTCTGAGGCAGAGAATTCCACACACTCACAACACACTGTGTGAAAAAGTGTTTCCTCATCTCCACTCTAAATGGCCGACCCCTTATTCTTAAACTGTGTGGCCCCTGGACTCCCCCAACATCGAGAATATGTTTTCAGCCTCTAGCCTGTCCAATCCTTCAAGAATTTTGTATGTTTCTATAAGATCTTCTCTCATAAAATCAGATAGTCATGGAATGATACAATGTGGAATCAGGCCCTTCGGCCTAACTTGCCCACACCAGCCATGTACACTAGTCCCACCTGCTGCTCGCGTTTGGTCCATATCCCTCCAAACCTGTCCTATCCATGTACATGTCCAAGTGTTGTGATAATCCCTGCCTCAACAATCTCCTCCGGCAGCTCATTCCAAACAAGATGGCACCCGCTGTATGTCCAAAACGCAATGCCATGGCAATGCCCCGCAGCTCTAGCAGGTCCTCCTCACTGCCCCCTCCCCTTTGAGAGCCCCCCTTCTCCGTGGCTCTTCCACCATTTTTTCTCCGAGCCGACGGCTGATGTTCCTCGGGGGCGCGCAAGAAGGGGGAGGAGCGGCAAGGTCGACATTGGGGGGAGGTGGGGGAAAAGATGGGATAGAGGGAAAGGAGAGGGGTAGGGAGGGGATAGGTGGTATGGAGGGAGGGTGGGAGTGACTGAGGGAAGGGGAAAGGAGAGGGAGAAGGAGCGAGTATAGGAGCAACGAGGCCCTTCTGCAGTTGTACAGGGCCATAGTGAGACGACACCTAGAGTATTGTGTGCAGTTTTGGTCCCCTAATTTGAGGAAGGACATTCTTGCTATTGAGGGAGGGCAGCTTAGCGGGACTGTCATATGCTGAGAGAATGGAGCAGCTGGGCTTGTACACTCTGGAGTTTAGAAGGATGAGGGGATATCTTATTGAACACACATAAGATTGTTAAGGGTTTGGACACGCTCGAGGCAGGAAACATGTTCCCGATGTTGGGGGAGTCCAGAACCAGGGGTCACAGTTTAAGAATACGGAGTAAGCAATTTAGAACGGAGACGAGGAAACACTTTTTCTCACAGTTGTGAGTCTGTGGAATTCTCTGCCTCAGGTGGAGGCACGTTCTCTGGATGCTTTCAAGAGAGAGCTAGATAGGGCTCTTAAAGATAGTGGAGTCAGGGGATATGGGGAGAAGGCAGGAACGGGGTACTGATTGGGGATGATCAGCCATGATCACATTGAATGGCAGTGCTGGCTCAAAGGGCCGAACGGCCTACTCCTGCACCTGTTGTCTATTATCTATTGAGAGGTGAGGGAGGGATTGGGGAAGGGAAGCAGGAGAGGGGAAAGAAGAGAGAGGGTGAAGAGGAGAGGGAGAGAGTGCTGGGGGATGATGGGAAAGGAGGTGCGCATGTGCAGTTGGGGGCTGTGGGTGAGTGGTGGAATATTGCATCGGGGGACATTTTATGGGAATGATGTAGAAGAGAAATGGAGGACATTTAAATGGGAAATTTAAAATTAAAGAGTACAGAATCTTTATTCGTTCGGTTGAAAGGAAATAGTAAAAATTGGAAAGAGCCATGGTTTTCAAGGGAAATTGGACACGGTTCGGAAAAAGAGAGAGATCTACAATAATTATAGGCAGCATGGAGTAAATGAGGTGCTTGAGGAGTATAAGGAATGTAAAAAGAATCTTAAGAAAGAAATTAGAAAAGCTAAAAGAAGATATGAGGTTGCTTTGGCAAGTAAGGTGAAAGTAAATCCAAAGGGTTTCTACAGCTATATTAATAGCAAAAGGATAACGAGGGATAAAATTGGTCCATTAGAGAGTCAGAGTGGACAGCTATCTGCAGAGCCAAAAGAGATGGGGGAGATATTGAACAATTTCTTTTCTTCGGTATTCACCAAGGAGAAGGATATTGAATTATGTGAGGTAAGGGAAACGAGTAGAGTAGCTATGGATACTATGAGGTTCAAAGTAAAAGATGTACTGACACTTTTGAAAAATATAAAAGTGGATAAGTCTCCAGGACCTGACAGGATATTCCCTAGGACATTGAGGGAAGTTAGTGTAGAAATAGCCGGGGCTATGACAGAAATATTTCAAATGTCATTAGAAACGGGAATAGTCCCCGAGGATTGGCGTACTGTGCATGTTGTTCCATTGTTTAAAAAAGGTTCTAAGAGTAAACCTAGCAATTATAGACCTGTTAGTTTGACTTCAGTGGTGGGCAAATTAATGGAAAAGATACTTAGAGATCATATATATAAGCATCTGGATAAACAGGGTCTGATTAGGAACAGTCAACATGGATTTGTGCCTGGAAGGTCATGTTTGACTAATCTTCTTGAATTTTTTGAAGAGGTTACAAGGGAAATTGACACGGGTAAAGCAGTGGATGTTGTATATGTGGACTTTAGTAAGGCCTTTGACAAGGTTCCTCATGGAAGGTTGGTTAAGAAGGTTCAACTGTTGGGTATAAATGCAGGAGTAGCAAGATGGATTCAACAGTGGCTGAATGGGAGAAGCCAGAGGGTAATGGTGGATGGCTGTTTGTCGGGTTGGAGGCAGGTGACTAGTGGGGTGCCTCAGGGATCTGTGTTGGGTCCTTTGTTGTTTGTTATGTACATCAATGATCTGGATGAAGGGGTGGTAAATTGGATTAGTAAGTATGCAGATGATACCAAGATAGGGGGGGTTGTGGATAATGAAGAGGATTTCCAAAGTCTACTGAGTGATTTAGGCCTTTTGGAAGAATAGGCTGAAAGATGCCAGATGGAGTTTAATGCTGATAAATGTGAGATGCTACACCTTGGCAGGACAAATCAAAATAGGACGTACATGGTAAATGGTAGGGAATTGAAGAATACAGTTGAACAGAGGGATCTGGGAATAACCGTGCATAGTTCCTTGAAGGTGGAATCTCATATAGATAGGGTGGTAAAGAAAGCTTTTGGTATGCTAGCCTTTATAAATCAGAGCATTGAGTATAGAAGCTGGGATGTAATGTTAAAATTGTACAAGGCATTGGTGAGACCAAATCTGGAGTATGGTGTACAATTTTGGTCGCCCAATTATGGGAAGGATGTCAACAAAATAGAGAGAGTACAGAGGAGATTTACTAGAATGTTGCCTGGGTTTCAACAACTAAGTAACAGAGAAAGGTTGAATAAGTTAGGTCTTTATTCTCTGGAGCGCAGAAGGTTAAGGGGGGACTTGATAGAAGTCTTTAAAATGATGAGAGGGATAGACAGAGTTGATGTGGACAAGCTTTTCCCTTTGTGAATAGGGAAGTTTCAAACAAGAGGACATGACTTCAGAATTAAGGGACAAAAGTTTAGGGGTAACATGAGGGGGAACTTCTTTACAGAGAGTGGTAGCGGTGTGGAATGAGCTTCCAGTGGAAGTGGTGGAGGTAGGTTCGTTGGTATCATTTAAAAATAAATTGGATAGGCATATGGATGAGAAGGGAATGGAGGGTATGAGTGCAGGTAGATGGGACTATTGAAAATAATTGTTCGGCACGGACTTGTAGGGCCGAGATGGCCTGTTTCCGTGCTGTAATTGTTATATGGTTTATATGGTTATATGGGACCAAGCCCCCTGTGCGACAATGGGACCCAACAGGTCCCCACTTAGTCTGGTGTCCTCTGGTCCTTGGTTCCCATACTCGGGTCAAGAGACTGTACTCATATTGCTCCAAATGCTGCCTGACCAGCATTTCGATGAAAGAATGGGTCGACGGGGCTTGTATTCACTGAAATTTCAAAGGATGAGTTGGTATCTGATAGAAACATATAACATTATCATAGGATTGGACAGGCTAGATGCAGGAAACGTGTTCTTGATGTTGTGGGAGTCCAGAACCAGGCGTCACACAGTTTAAGAATAAGGTGTCGGCCATTTAGGACCGAGATGAGGAGAAACCTTTCCACCCAGAGAGTTGTGATTCTGTGGCCATTTGGTACTGAGATGAGGAGAAACCTTTCCACCCAGAGAGTTGTGAATCTGTGGCCATTTGGTACTGAGATGAGGAGAAACTTTCATTTTATTATTGGACTTCATCAGTATGCCCAGATCTGACCGGGCTTTATCGTGACGTTGAGTCTAGAAGTTGGGAGGTCACATTGCAGTTGTACAAGACGTTGGTGAGGCTGCATTTAGAGTATTGTGTTCAGATCTGGGCACCGTGTTACAGGAAAGATGTTGTCGAGCTGGAAAGGGCACGGGGAAGATTTACGAGGATGTTGCCGGGACTCGAGGGGCCTGAGCTACAGGGAGAGTTTAAGGCAGGTTGGGACTATTCTTTGGAGCGCAGGAGGATGAGGGGTGCTCTTATAGAAGTGTACAAAATTACAAGAGGAATAAATTGTGGAGATGCACAGAGTCTCTAATCCAAGGCAGCCTTCTGGTAAATCTCCTCTGTGCCCACTCTAACCTCTCCTAGTAGCCGAAACATTGTAGTTTAGTTTAGAGATACAGTGCGGAAGCAGGCCCTTCGGCCCACCGAGTCCGTGCCGACCAGCGATCCCCGCAAACTAACACTATTCTGCACAAACTGGGGACAATTTTACATTTACACCAAGCCAATTAACCTGCAAACTTGTACGTCTTTGGAGTGTGGGAGGAAACCGGAGCATCCGTAGAAAACCCACGTAGGTCACGGGGTGAACGTGCAAACTCTGTACAGACAGCACCCGTAGTTAGGATCAAACCGTGGTCTCCAGCGCTGTGAGGCAGCAACTCTACCGCTGCACCACTGTGACCTCATACGAATAATTAATATAACCATATAACCATATAACCATATAACAATTACAGCACGGAAACAGGCCATCTCGACCCTTCTAGTCCGTGCCGAACACATAATCTCCCCTAGTCCCATATACCTGCGCTCAGACCATAACCCTCCATTCCTTTCCCATCCATATAACTATCCAATTTATTTTTAAATGATAAAAACGAACCTGCCTCCACCACCTTCACTGGAAGCTCATTCCACACAGCTACCACTCTCTGAGTAAAGAAGTTCCCCCTCATGTTACCCCTAAACTTCAGTCCCTTAATTCTCAAGTCATGTCCCCTTGTTTGAATCTTCCCTACTCTCAGTGGGAAAAGCTTTTCCACGTCAACTCTGTCTATCCCTCTCATCATTTTAAAAACCTCTATCAAGTCCCCCCTTAACCTTCTGCGCTCCAAAGAATAAAGCCCTAACTTGTTCAACCTTTCTCTGTAACTTAGTTGCTGAAACCCATATACAAATAATTTTGAGGCAAATGATGCAAATGTAAACTGCTTTATTTAAAATAAAAGTCTAGAAGTTGGGAGGTCACGTTGCAGTTGTACAAGACGTTGGTGAGGCTGCATTTAGAGTATTGTGTTCAGTTCTGGGCACCGTGTTACAGAAAATATGTCGTCAAGCTTTGAAAGGGCGCGGAGAAGCTTTACGATGATGTTGCCGGGACTCGAGGGGCCTGAGCTACAGGGAGAGGTTGGGGAAGGGCTGGGACTCTATTCCTTGGAGCGCAGTAGGATGAGGGGTGATCTTATTGAGGTGTACAAAATCACCAGAGGAATAGATCGGGTAGAATAAGGAATAGGAATAGGGGAGGGGGGGAATATTTATCTATAGAAATCTATCCATCTATCTGCTATATGTCTTTATCCATCTCAGAAATATAGGAACATAGACAATACATGTATAGTCTATGTATAGAGCTCTGATAAGACCACATCTACAGTATTGCGTACAGTTTTGGTCTCCAAATTTGAGGAAGGATATCCTTGTAATTGAGGTAGTGCAGCGTAGGTTCACGAGATTAATCCCTGGAATGGCTGGACTGTCATATGAGGAAAGATTGAAAAGACTAGGCTTGTTTTCACTAGAGTTTAGAAAGATGAGGGGGAATCTTATAGAAACATATAAAATTATAAAAGGACTGGACAAGCTAGATGCAGGAAAAATGTTCCCAATGTTGGGCGAGTCCAGAACCAGGGGCCACAGTCTTAGAATAAAAGGGATCCCATTTAAGACTGAGGTGAGAAAAAACTTTTTCACCCAGAGAGTTGGGAATTTGTGGAATTCCCTGCCACAGAGGGCAGTGGAGGCCAAGTTACTGGATGGATTTAAGAGAGAGTTAGATAGAGCCCTAGGGGCTAGTGGAGTCAAGGGATATGGGGAGAAGGCAGGCATGGGTTATTGATTGGGGACAATCAGCCATGATCACAATGAATGGCGGTGCTGGCTTGAAGGGCCAAATGGCCTCCTCCTGTACCTATTTTCTATGTTTCTATGTTTCTATAATAGGAATCTGAGGGTCAACTTTTCCACACAGGTGGGTGTATGGAATGAGCTGCCGGAGAAGGTAGTTGAGGCTGGGACAATCACAACACTTGGACAGATACATGGATAGGGCAGGTTTAGAGGGATATGGGCCAAACATGGGCAGCAGGTGGGACTAGTGTAGATGGGGCACGTTGGCCAGTGTGGACAAGTTGGGCCGAAGGGCCTGTTTCCACACTGTATTGTTCTATGACTATTTGAATGATAGCCTGTATGTTTCATAGTTCATAAAGTTGGCATTTGTATTATGGAAATATAGTATGGAAAAATTCAAGTAGTTCCTGCTCAAATTGAGCTATCTTCATCGATATCTTCAGTCCGATCTTGCTCATCTTGATTAGTGATTAATGGTTGTAGATTGTGGAGACGACTTCCTGTGAGTTACAGAGATATTGTAGTCAGAATCATAGAATCGCGGAAACAGGCCCTTCGGCCCAACTTGCCCATGCTGACCATCTACACTAGTCCCACCTGCCTGCCCACCCGCGTTTGCTCCATATCCCTCCAAACCTGAATTTGGGGGCTTCTTGTTCATCAGTCATTACTTAAGCATGGATAGAAAATTGGTTGACAGACAGGAAACAAAGAGTAGGGATTAACGGGTCCCTTTCAGAATGGCAGGCAGTGACAAGTGGGGTACCGCAAGGCTCGGTGCTGGGACCGCAACTATTTACAATAAATATTAATGATTTAGATGAAGGGATTACAAGTAACATTAACAAATTTGCAGATGACACAAAGCTGGCTGGCAATGTGAACTGTGAGGAGGATGCTATGACGATGCAGGGTGACTTGGACAGGTTGGGTGAGTGGGCAGATGCATGGCAGATGCAGTTTAATGTAGATCAATGTGAGGTTATCCACTTCAGTGGCAAAAACAGGAAGGCAGATGGTGTCAAGTTGGGAAAAGGTGAAGTACAACGGGATCTGGGGGTCCTTGTACATCAGTCACTGAAAGTAAGCATGCAGGTACAGCAGGCAGTGAAGAAAGTGAATGGCATGATGGCCTTCATAACAAGAGGAGTTGTGTATAGGAGCAAAGAGGTCCTTCTGCAGTTGTACAGAGCCCTAGTGAGACCATACCTGGAGTATTGTGTGCAGTTTTGGTCTATAAATAAGAGGAAGAACATTCTTGCTATTGAGGGAGTGCAGCGTAGATATACCAGGTAAATTCCCGGGATGGCGGGACTGTCATATTGCATTGGGGAACATTTTATGGGAAGGATGTAGAAGAGAAATGGAGGACATTTAAAATGTCCTCCATGTCGTCCAAAAACACTTTCGAATGGCCTCCTCCTGCACCTATTGTCTGGTCAATAGACAATAGGTGCAGGAGGAGGCCATTCGGCCCTTCGAGCCAGCACCGCCATTCACTGTGATCATAGCTGATCATCCACAATCAATACCCCGTTCCTGCCTTCTCCCCATATCCCCTGACTCCGCTATCTTTAAGAGCCCTATCTAGCTCTCTCTTGAAAGTATCCAGAGAACCCGCCTCCAACGCCCTCTGAGGCAGAGAATCCACAGACTCACCACTCTCTGTGAGAAAAAGTGTTTCCTCATCTCCGTTCTAAATGGCTTACCCCTTATTATTAAACTGTGGCCCCTGGTTCTGGACTCCCCCAACATTGGGAACATGTTTCCTGCCTCTAGCTGTGTCCAAGCCCTTAACAATCTTATATGTTTCAATGAGAAACCCTCTCATCCTTCTAAACTCCATAGTATACAGACCCAGCTGCTCCATTCTCTCAGCATATGACAGCCCCGCCATCCCGAGAATTAACCTGGTGAACCCACGCTGCACTCCCTCAATAGCAAGAATGTCCAGAGAGTTGTGAGTCTGTGGAATTCTCTGCCTCAGAGGGTGATGGAGGCCGGTTCTCTGGACACTTTCTAGAGAGCTAGATAGGGCTCTTAAAGATAGCGGAGTCAGGGGATATAGGGAGAAGGCAGGGATGGGGTACTGATTGTGTATGATCAGCCATTATCACATTGAATGGCGGTGCTGGCTCGAAGGGCCGAATGGCCTACTGCACCTGTTGTCTATTGTTTATTGTCTATCCATGTACCTGTCCAAGTGTCTTAGAGTCATTGAGTCTTGCAGCATGGAAACAGGCCCCTTGGCCCAAGAAAGACACAAAAAGCTGGAGTAACTCAGCGGGTGAGGCAGCATCTTTGGAGAGAAGGAATGGGCGACGTTTCGGGTCGAGAGTATTGTGTTCAGTTCTGGGCACCATGTTACAGGAAAGATGTCGTCAAGCTGGAAAGGGTGCAGAGAAGATTTACGCGGATGTTGCTGGGACTTGAGGTCATTTGCAGTTGTCTATTGGAGGGATATGGGCCAAACGTGGGCAGGTGGGCCTGAGCTACAGGGAGAGGTTGGGGCAGGCTGGGACTCTATTGCTAGGAGCGCAGGAGGATGAGGGGTGATCTTATAGAGATGTACAAAATCACCAGAAGAATAGATCGGGTAGACGCACAGAGTCTCTTGCCCAGAGTAGGGGAATCGAGGACCCGAGGACATGGGTTTAAGGTGAGAGATGCGGGGTAAAGATTTAATAGAATCTTATAGAGTCTTATAAAAAGGATTTTATAGAAACATATAAAATTATAAAAGGACTGGACAAGCTAGTTGCAGGAAAAATGTTCCCAATGTTGGGCGAGTCCAGAACCAGGGGCCACAGTCTTAGAATAAAGGGGAGGTCATTTAAGACTGAGGTGAGAAAAAACTTTTTCACCCATAGAGTTGAGAATTTGTGGAATTCCCTGCCACAGAGGGCAGTGGAGGCCAAGTCACTGGATGGATTTAAGAGAGAGTTAGATAGAGCTCTAGGAGCTAGCGGAGTCAAAGGATATGGGGAGAAGGCAGGCACGGATTATTGATCGGGGACGATCAGCCATGATCACAGTGAATGGCGGTGCAGGCTCAAAATGGCCTCCTCCTGCACCTATTTTCTATGTTTCTATAATAGGAACCTGAGGGTCAACTTTTCCACACAGAACGGAGATGAGGAAACACTTTTTCGCCCAGAGACAATAGACAATAGGTGCAGGAGTAGGCCATTCGTGTATGGAATGAGCTGCTGGAGGAGGTAGTTGAGGCAGGGACTATCACAACACTTGGACAGGTACATGGATAGGACAGGTTTGGAGGGATATGGGCCAAACGCGGGCAGCAAGTGGGACTAGTGTAGACGGGGCAAGTTGGGCCGTAGGAAGGGCCTGTTTTCATGCTGTGTGACTCTGTGACAAGATGTTGATAATTCTGCTACAGCCACAGCGAAATCTGAATTTATGGGCAAGTTGGTATTTCTCACCTTTGCGTTCCCAGATGTAGCCCGATTTCCGATAACGGTTTAGCGCAAACAGTCCAAGGACAAGAGCAATGATCATTCCCGCAGAAAGACCGATGATTCTCTTCCTGTTCATGGGCCCTATAATGGGAAAGGTTGAATAACCCCATCAAATATCAACATGAAAATCCTGATACTGTGTGTTTCAATAGTCAAGTGTTTTACAGGCAATTGCTCCCAGATGGGACAACAAAATCCTTGCTTGAAATCACCTTCCCCTATAGATGAGGATCGCACCAGGATCTCTTCTATATCCCGTAACACTGCTCTCACTCCCCATCCCCCCACTCATAACACTCATAACGTCCCTCTTGTCCTCACCTTTCACCCCACCAGCTGTCACAAACAACACATAATTCTCCAACATTTTCGCCACCTCCAACGTGACCCCACCACTCGCCACATTTTCCCATCTCCCCCCCTTTTGGCTTTCCGCAGAGACCGCTCCCTCCGTAACTCCCTGGTCAATTCTTCCCTTCCCTCCCGCACCACCCCCTCCCCGGGTACTTTCCCTTGCAACCGCAAGAGATGCTAAACTTGTCGCTTTACCTCCCCTCTCGACTCCATTCAAGGACCCAAGCAGTCGTTCCAGGTGCGACAGAGGTTCACCTGCATCTCCTCCAACCTCATCTATTGTATCCGCTGCTCTAAGTTTCAGCTGATCTACATCGGTGAAACCAAGCGTAGGCTTGGCGATCGATTCGCCGAACACCTCCGCTCGGTCTGCTTTAACCAACTTGATCTTCCGGTGGCTCAGCACTTCAACTCCCCCTCCCATTCCGAATCCGACCTCTCTGTCCTGGGCCTCCTCCATGGCCAGAGTGAGGACCACCGTAAATTGGAGGAGCAGCACCTCATATTTCGCTTGGGCAGTTTACGCCCCAGCGGTATGAACATTGATTTCTCTAATTTCAGGTACTCCCTGCTTTCCCCTCTCCTTCCCAGCTCTCCCTCAGCCCACTGGCTCCACCTCTTCCTCTCTACTTCCCGCCCCCCACCCTCAGTCTCGACCCGAAACGTCACCTATTCCTTCGCTCCATAGATGCTGCCTCACCCGCTGAGATTCTCCAGCATTTGTGTCCACATTACATGACATTGTGTGGTTCTCACTCCAAGCGAGGTTGCTCAGTGCTGCTATCTGCACTTTGCAGTTTTGCTCAGGTTTAGCTGGGAGGAAGAGCAGCCTTCTCACAACAAGAAACAAAGAACACAACACACATTAGGAAAACTCAACACAAAACACAAAACATCCACCACAGTGAATGAATGAATATGTTTATTGGACAAGTATTCACATACAAGGAATTTGCCTTGGTGCTCCGCCCACAAGTGTCAACATGACATACAGTTGTATGTCATTACTCTCATCATCAACAACACCACAGTCACATCTGTGGAGTCTTTTAAGTTCCTGGGAACCATCATCTCCAAGGACCTTAAGTGGGGGACCACTATCGACTCCACGGTGAAAAAGGCACAACAGAGGATGTACTTCCTGCGGCAACTGAGGAAGCACAATCTGCCACAGGCAATGATGGTCCAATTCTACACGGCCATCGTAGAGTCTGTTCTCACCTTCTCCATCATGGTCTGGTTTGGCTCAGCCACCAAGCACGACACCTGGAGGCTGCAGCGAATCGTCCGATCAGCTGCGAAGGTTATTGGCTGCAACCTTCCCTCCATTGACGAACTGTACACTGCAAGGGCCAGGAAGCGAGCGGGTAAGATCATCTCTGACCCCTCTCACCCTGGCAACAAACTCTTTGAATCACTTCCCTCTGGAAGGTAACTCCGGACTGTCAAAGCAGTTTTTATCCACGAGTAGTTGCTCTACACAATAGCCAAAAATCTGTAGACTCCTTTTGCTCTGGTATTTTATTTAATTCACATGTTTAATCGATAATGTTTTATTATTAATGTTTTCAGTTTTATGTATAATTCCTAAGTGTATGTCATGTTAACACTTGCGGGCGGAGCACCAAGGCAAATTCCTTGTATGTGAATACTTGGCCAATAAACCAATTCATTCATTCAAAATAGGTGGAGGAGGCCATTCGGCCCTTCGAGCCAGCACAGCCATTCAATATGATCACTGCTGATCATCCACAATCAGTACCCCGTTCCTGCCTTCTCCCCATATCCCTTGATTCCATTAGCCCTAAGAGATAAATCTAACTCTCTCTTGAAAACATCCAGTGAATTGGTTCCACTGCCTTCTGTGGCAGAGAATTCCACAGATTCACAGCTCTCTGGGTGGAAATGTTTCTCCTCATCTCAGTCCTAATTGGCCACAGATTCACAACTCTCTGGGTGGAAAAGTTTCTCCTCATCTCAGTCCCAAATAGCCGATCCCTTATTCTTAAACTGGGTGTGGCTGGTTCTGGACTCCCCACCATTGCGAACATGTGCCCTGCCTCTAGCGTGTCCAATCCCTTAATAATTTTAGATGTTTCTATAAGAACTCCTCTCATCCTTCTAAATTCCAGTGAATACAAGCCCAGTCGACCCATTCTCTCAGCATATGACCATCCCGCCATCCCGGGAATTAACCTGGTGAACCTACGCTGGGTTCCCTCAATAGCTAGAATGTCCTTCCTCAAATTAGGGGACCAAAACTGCACACAATACTCCAGGTGTGGTCTCACTAGGGCCCTGTACCACTGCAGAAGGACCTCTTTGCTCCTATACTCAACTCCTCTTGTTATGAAGGCCAACAGGCCAAAACTGTACACAATACCCCAGGTGTGGTCTCACTAGGGCCCTGTACAACTGCAGAAGGACCTCTTTGCTCCTATACTCAACTCATCTTGTTATGAAGGCCAACAGGCCAAAACTGTACACAATACTCCAGGTGTGGTCTCACTAGGGCCCTGTACAACTGCAGTAGGACCTCTTTGCTCCTATGCTCAAATCCTCTCGCTATGAAAGCCAACTTGCCATTCGCTCTCTTCACCTAACTCAGCGGGCCAGGCAGCATTTCTGGAGAGAAGAAATTGGTGACGTTTCAGGTCAAGACGCTTCTTAACTCTAAATGACCAGTCGCGCGGACTTGGTGGGCCAAATGGCCTGTTTCCGTGCTGTATCTCTAAACTAAACATTTCAAGATTTGAAAATAGTACCTGCGGAATTCCTTCTTCGACTAACAGGTGAATCTGTTGGAGGGGAAGAAAGACAAACAGTGAGAGATCATTATTGGACAACAAACGCACACCAACTGTTCCATCCAAGTCCTCAAGAAATTGTTCTCAAAGAGTTGTGGACAGTTGCAGCCCAGACCGTCACACACACACACAAACCAACCTCCCTTCCATTTCCTCCATCTCCATCCAGAGAGTGTAAACATTCTCTGGACCTTCTCCAGAAACAGCACATCCTTCCTCAGATACGGGACCCAGAATTGCTCACAATATTCCAAATGCAGCCTGACCAGCGCCTTAAGGTAGGCTTGCATTGACTGGAATTTAGAAGGTTGAGTGGGAATCTTGAAGAAACATCCAGAATTATTAAAGGATTGGCCAGGCTAGATGCATTAAAATGTTCTTGATGTTGGGGGTCCAGAACCAAGGGTCACACAGTTTAAGAATAAGGGGTCGACCATTTAGGACTGAGATGAGGAGAAACTTTTCCACCCAGAGAGTTGTGAATCTGTGGCCATTTAGGACTGAGGAGAAACCTTTCCACCCAGAGAGTTGTGAATCTGTGGGAATCTCTGCCACAGAAGGCAGTGGAGGCCAATTCACTGGATGTTTTCAAGAGAGAGTTAGATTTAGCTCTTAGGGCTAACGGAATCAAGGGATATGGGGAGAAGGCAGGAAGGTACTGATTGTGGATGATCAGCCATGATCATATTGAATGGCGGTGCTGATTCGAAGGGCCGAATGGCCA